>NC_134132.1:15669983-15894983 GCF_040939455.1 Microcebus murinus | reverse complement strand
AAGTGAAATAGAACTGATGTTTTGCCAAACACGGTCGCCCATGTGTGACGCACGCAATGTATATAATACCATCTGCTGGAGAGAAAAAAATAAAATAAAATAAAATAGAGAGAGCCTACAAGGAAAGAAAATTGTCTTATATTATTAGTCCTATTAAATGGAACGTGCTGCCCAATCTTCCAATCACAAACAAGCAAAACCCAGCGCGTAAAATTCAGCTGCAAACTGAACTGAACTCTAGGCCGGGCGCGGCGGCTCACGCCTGCCATCCCGGCACTCTGGGAGGCCGAGGCGGGAGGATCGCTCGAGGTCAGGAGTTCCAGACCAGCCTGAGCAAGAAGAGCAAGACCCCCCCCCCCCGTCTCTACTACAAATAGAAAAGAAATTAATTGGCCAACTAGAAATATATAGAAAAAAAAAAATTAGCCGGGCGTGGTGGCGCATGCCTGTAGTCCCAGCTACTCGGGAGGAGGCTGAGGCAGGAGGATCGCTTGAGCCCAGGAGTTGGAGGTTGCTGTGAGCTAGGCTGACGCCGCGGCACTCACTCTAGCCCGGGTGACACAGTGAGACTCTGTCTCAGAAAAAAAAAAAGCCACAGGTTCTAAAGTATCTCACACACTTTAAGCAGTGGGCAAATTAAGACCCTAAAGAATAGAATTTCTACCTAGCATAGAGCAGGCGTCCTCCAACCGCGGCCCGCGGGCCACGTGCGGGTGTTTTTGCTTGTTTGTTTTTTCACTTCAAAACAAGATCTGTGCAGTGTGCATAGGAATTTGTGCATCGTTTTTTTTGTTTGTTTTATTTTAACTATAATCCAGCCCTCCAACGGTCTGAGGGACAGTGAACCGGCCTCCCCTGTTTAAAACGCTTGAGGACCTCTGCCCTAGTGAGTGAGTAAAACAAACTGAATCAGAAATTCTAAATTACTCACGGAACGGCTCACCTGTGATTTCAATTTCTTTCTTTTTTTTTTTGAGACAGAGTCTCCCTCTGTCGCCCGGGCTAGAGTGAGTGCCGTGGCGTCAGCCTCGCTCACAGCAACCTCAGACTCCTGGGCTCAAGCGATCCTCCTGCCTCAGCCTCCCTCCCGAGTAGCTGGGACTATACAGGCATGCGCCACCATGCCCGGCTGATTTTTTTTTTATATATATATTTTTAGTTGGCCAATTAATTTCTTTTCTATTTATAGTAGAGACGGGGGTCTCGCTCTTGCTCAGGCTGGTCTCCAACTCCTGACCTCGAGCGATCCTCCCGCCTGGGCCTCCCAGAGTGATTTGGATTTCTTTAAGGAGGAAATCGCCCTGTTGTCTGATTATTTCCCGCTGTGCATACGATTATGTTTCATTTTAGGAATTCTTTTCAGTGGTTTCCATTTCTTTTTTCTCTAGGCCATCAGAAACCTTACAGGCAGCCTTATGGAGGCTGTGCAGCCTGCTCTTCAAGCTTCTTTGACATTCGAAATGGTCTGTTTCTTACAACTCTACATTAACTATTGGGAGAAATCACTACGGGGTTAACTCAAAATCAGCGTCGATCTTAATGCAGCATGGGCTTTGTCAAAACAAACCGCAATATTTCGCTTCCTAGATGGAGGGAGTTCGGCAGATACTCTGTTCCAACAGAGACAGACTTCCGGTACGACACTTAAAGAAGCGTCAGGTCTTTAAATAAAAGGCAGAAGCTATCTGTCCCTGTCTCCTGTGGCTTTTTTATTTATTTTTTTATTTTTTTATTGAGACAGAGTCTCACTCTGTCGCCCGGGCTAGAGTGAGTGCTGTGGCGTCAGCCTGGCTCACAGCAACCTCAGACTCCTGGGCTCAAGCAATCCTCCTGCCTCAGCCTCCCGAGTAGCTGGGACTACAGGCATGCGCCACCACGCCCGGCTAGTTTTTTCTATATATTTTTAGTTGGCCAATTAATTTTTTTTTTTTTTTTTTGTAGAGACGGGGTCTCGCTCTTGCTCTTGCTCAGGCTGGTCTCCAACTCCTGACCTCGAGCGATCCTCCCGCCTCGGCCTCCCAGAGCGCTGGGGTGACAGGCGTGAGCCACCACCCACGGACGAGATCAGGGACTTTATACACGTCTGTTTGCTCCATCTAGAACAGGGCTTGGCACATAGTAGAATCTCAATAAATAGTTGTAAAATATTAGATTGTGATCCATGACTAGATTACATACATGCATCCAAACTTGTCCTCTTTTTTTTTTTTTTTTTAATCCAAAATTTTGAATGCAAATTATTATGGCATAGAATCACAGTTGCTATTTGACTCTTGGACTTTTTTTTTTTTTTTAGGTAAAGACAGCAGAGAAATTATTTTGCATCCGTCTACGTGGGGTTGCTGTTGGGCCCCCAGTTATGGGGAAGCATTCTGTTATTCTTCCTTGGCATAAAGGCCTCGATGAGAATAATGAGGGAAGTCCTCATTAGTCAGCCCGAATATTAAAAGTGGTGAAGGTTCACTCCCTCAAAGCCTGACCTTTCCAAACATTTTGCTTCTTAAGAAAAAAAAAAAAAAAAAAAAAAAAAAAGAAGAAGAATTAGAAAAACAAAAAAACAAAAAAAGGACAACCCTTCCCTCTCTGCTAATCTTCACTCTTTGATCCTCCGGTTAATTGGGGAGCAATCTCTCTTCCCACTTTGCCAAATATTGCGGAGTATTTTCCGGAAATGTCACCGCAAATTGGAGGCTGCACGAGAACGCGGCGCGTGCCTCTCATCTTCCGATCGGGGGCGAGGAACCGAGCCGCCACCCCCCTGCGCTCGCTCCCATTAGTATCCATTTCGCATGGCACAAAGAGACCCGTTTCAACACTGTCACCCTTTGGCCTGGCGGGGAGCTTAATTGTGGCCGTGAATTCATAATGGGGACTTTTTTTTTTTTGATGCCCTAAAAATAGACACGGATGCTACTCTTGTGACTGGGCTGTGCTCTCGTTTATCGCTGCATTTAATGTCGCGAAAATGATGGGCTTAGCTTGCAGGTGAAGCAGAGGATAAACCAATAGCTCCGCAACTGCCAGCCTCATTCATGCACAGGACAATCGATAATAAATCAACAACTATTATTGCTCAAGAGCTCACTCAGTTTCTCTGATCCTAGGATTTTCTTTTTCTTTTTTTTTTTTTTTCTCAAAAACCGGGATATTACCTAAGTCACGGAATTTCTTTAAAGATTCCATTCGGAAAACACGTGGCATGACCTCACTAGAGATGTCTAAGTATTCGTATCAGGTGTTTTATCTGGAGCAGGAGGTCAAATGAGGAGCACGCCAGGAGAGCAGACCAGAAAAAAAAACGCATTTTAAAAAATAAATGAATGAATGAATCCGGGCCGGGCGCGGTGGCTCACGCCTGTCATCCCGGCACTCTGGGAGGCCGAGGCGGGAGGATCGCTGGAGGTCAGGAGTTCGAGGCCGGCCTGAGCCAGAGCGAGACCCTCCTCTCTACTAAATAATATAAAGAAATTAATTGGCCGGGCGTGGGTGGCTCACCACGCCTGTCATCCTGGCACTCTGGGAGGCCGAGGCAGGAGGATCGCTCGAGGTCAGGAGTTCGAGACCAGCCTGAGCAAGAGCGAGAACCCCCATCTCTACTGCAAATAGACAGACATTCATTGGCCAAATAAAAAAATAGAGAGAGATAAAAAATTAGCCGGGCATGGTGGCGCATGCCTGTAGCCCCAGCTACTCGGGAGGAGGCTGAGGCAGGAGGATGGCTTGAGCCCAGGAGTCTGAGGTTGCTGTGAGCGAGGCTGACGCCACGGCACTCACTCTAGCCTGGGCAACAAAGCAAGACTCTGTCTCAAAAAAAAATAAAAATAAAATAAAAATAAAAAATAAAAATAAAATGAATCCCTATCAACAATGTTTACACCATAGAGTAGAAAAGAAAAAAAAAATTGAATCCGCTAAGAGCCGGCTGCAGGTGCTCAGCACAAGGTCAGAGCCTAATAAACCACAAGCCAGGAGCCAAGAGCCTTAACTATGCATAACGTGCCCCTGGGGTGAAATTTGCCTTTAATGCAAACCACCTTGCAGTCTCTCTGTCTCTCCCTCCCCTTCCCGATCACCCAAGGCGAGCAGGGTCTCTTCCTTGAACTTTTTGCAAGAGCAAAGGAAAATCTCTCTCAGGACTGGCTTTCTATTTTCTTTTCTTTTCTTTTTTTTTTTTTTATTATTTTATTTTATTTTTTGAGACAGAGTCTCACTCTGTTGCCCGGGCTAGAGTGAGTGCCGTGGCGTCAGCCTCGCTCACAGCAACCTCAGACTCCTGGGCTCAAGCGATCCTCCTGCCTCAGCCTCCTCCCGAGTAGCTGGGACTGCAGGCATGCGCCACCACGCCAGGCTCATTTTTTCTATTATTTATTTTCTTTTTTGAGAGAGAGTCTCACTTTGTTGCCCGGGCTAGAGTGAGTGCCGTGGCGTCAGCCTCGCTCACAGCAACCTCAGACTCCTGGGCTCAAGCGATCCTCCTGCCTCAGCCTCCTCCCGAGTAGCTGGGACTGCAGGCATGCACCACCACGCCCGGCTGATATTTTTCTCTATATATATTTTAGTTGTCCCATTAATTTCTGGCTATTTATAGTAGAGACGGGGTCTTGCTCTTGCTCAGGCTGGTCTCGAACTCCTGACCTTGAGCGATCCTCCCGCCTCGGCCTCCCAGAGTGCTTGGATGACAGGCGTGAGCCACCAGGCCGGTCAGAACCGGCTTCCTTTACCTTTCTTCCCCAAACCTCAGAGGCACCGGCCTGGGGTCCACCTGCAGCTCCACGTCTGTGCCCTGGGCCAGGCCACCCGCTCAGCCACTCAGCCAGATGGGTGACAAGGACAAATCCGTGGAAGTGAGCGGTGACGGCCCCTCTTCCTCCCTGTCACCTGTGGGGAAACTGAGGACAAGAGAAGGCGACACGGGTCTGGTGGCTTTTTTGAGGCCAGGTACAGAATGGAGACTCAAAGGCACACAGCTGAGGGCCAGGCGCGGTGCCTCACGCCTGTCATCCCAGCACTCTGGGAGGCCGAGGCGAGAGGATCGCTCAAGGTCAGGAGTTCGAGACCAGCCTGAGCAAGAGCGAGACCCCCGTCTCTATGGAAAAAAAAAAAAATAGAAAGAAATTAGCTGGACAACTAAAAATAGAGAGAGAGAGAGAAAAAATGAGCCAGGCATTGTGGTGGGGCATGCCTGTAGTCCCAGCTACTAAGGAGGCTGAGGCGGGAGGATCGCTCAAGGTCAGAAGTTCGAGACCAGCCTGAGCAAGAGCGAGACCCCGTCTCTACTAAAAATAGAAAGAAATTAATTGGCCAACTAAAAACATATGGAAAAAAAATGAGCCGGGCATGGTGGAACATGCCTGTAGTCCCAGCTACTCGGGAGGAGGCTGAGGCAGGAGGATCGCTCAAGCTCAGGAGTTCGAGACCAGCCTGAGCAAGCTCGAGACCCCTGTCTCTACTAAAAAAACAGAAAGAAATTAATCAGCCAACTAAAAAATATATGGAAAAAAAATTAGCAAGGCACTGTGGTGCGTGCCTGTAGTCCCAGCTACTCCGGGGGAGGCTGAGGCAGGAGGACCGATCACCTGAGCCCAGTAGATTGAGGCTGCTGTGAGCGAGGCTGACGCCCCGGCACTCACTCTAGCCCGGGCGACAGAGCGAGACTCTTGCCTGCAAAAAAAAAAGAAAACAGGGAGCCCCCAGAAGAGCTGCCCTCCTCCTGTCCTCCTGCACCCATCCCGGCCTCCACCTTCTGCTTTTACAGAGAAAAGCATCCTGCTGCATCCTGCCGTCCGTCCGTCCGTCCGGAGTGGAGGGCAGGGGACGGGAGGAGGGGCCCCATCACGTCTCATCCCGGGGGTCCTGGGGGGGGGGGACACGGGGCTGCTGCCAGAGGGGCACGCCTGTCCCCGTTAATGACTGCGCTGTTCTCCCGTCATTACTCCCGTGATGAGGAAATTAGGAGGACAGAAGGTATTTACTGTAAACCTGCCACCTCCCGGGGAGAGATAAATAGGGGCTGATAAATGGGCTCTTCTGCTGCTGTTCCTGCGTTAACCTTCTGCCTCCCGGCCCCGACAGCTGCACGCCGCCCCGCCATCCATACCCGGCAGTTGGCACGCGGCCGGGGCAGGCGACACCTCCCCGGGCTGTGCCTGCAAGCCGGAGCTCAGCTGCGGCCCCTGCTCGCGGTCTGCAAGGGAGAGGCCGGTGCACACGCATCAGGACCAGGCCCTGGCGGCCGTTGTTCCCCGGCTCTGTAACACTGTAACACGGGCCCCCTGCGACCGTGACCGTCCCCGGGGCGCTTGACTCTTTGCTGGCCTCCACTCCGGCCAGCCTCCACGGCTCAGCCTCCCTCTGCGTCTGCCTCAGTCCCGCCTCTTCCTTAAATGCACACTCGCTTGCTTTTTAGCTTTTTTCTTCTTTCTTTTTAATTCCTTCTTGCTTTTTAGTTTTTTCTTCTTTCTTTTTAATTCCTTCTTGCTTTTTAATTTTTTCTTCTTTCTTTTTAATTCCTTCTTGCTTTTTAATTTTTGCTTCATTTTTTTTTTTTTTTTTTTTTGCAATCACACAAGAGGAGGTTTATTTTCTGGCTAGCCAGGGTCCAAGCCCCAGAGCACCAACGCAGTGGCCACTCTCACAGGCAAGGACCTTTTGCTTCATTTTGATTCCTTCTTCCTTTTTAGTTTTTTCTTCTTTCTTTTTAATTTTTTCTTCTTTCTTTTTAATTCCTTCTTTCTTTTTAATTTTTTCTTCTTTCTTTTTAACTCCTTCTTTCTTTTTAATTTTTTCTTCTTTCTTTTTAATTCTTTCTTTTTAGTTTTTTCTTCTTTCTTTTTAATTCCTTCTTCTTTTTTAGTTTTTTCTTCTTTCTTTCTTTTTTTTTTTTTTTTGAGACAGAGTCTCACTTGTTGCCCAGGCTAGAGTGAGTGCTGTGGCGTCAGCCTCGCTCACAGCAACCTCCAACTCCTGGGCTCAAGCGATCCTCCTGCCTCAGCCTCCCGAGTAGCTGGGACTACAGGCATGCGCCACAACGCCCGGCTGATTTTATATATATATTAGTTGGCCAATGAATTTCTTTCTATTTATAGTAGAGACGGGGGTCTCGCTCTTGCTCAGGCTGGTTTTGAACTCCCGACCTCGAGCAATCCGCCCACCTCGGCCTCCCAGAGTGCTGGGACGACAGGCGAGAGCCACCGTGCCTGGCTCTTCTTTCTTTTTAATTCCTTCTTTCTTTTTAATTTTTTCTTCTTTCTATTTAATTCTTTCTTTCTTTTTAATTTTTTATTCTTTAATTTTTTTTAATCTTGTCTCTTTTTTTGTTGTTGTTTCTTTATGTTTGTTTTGGGTTGTTTTTTTTTTTTTTTTTTTTTGGTCCTTAACATTTCTCCAATTCTTGTCTCTTTTTTTTTTTTTACGTGAAACTATATGAATCAAGTTTTTTTTTTTTATTTTGGGATATTATAGGGGTACATATTTTAAGGTTTCAATAAATGCCCTTCCCCCGCCCCGGTCCCCCCACAAGTCTGAGTTTCCAGCGTGACCATACCCCAGATGGTGCACATCTCACTTGTTATGTATGTCTATACCCGCCCCCCTCCGATTTTTTTTTTTTTTTGAGACAGAGTCTCGCTTTGTTGCCCAGGCTAGAGTGAGTGCCGTGGCGTCAGCCTCGCTCACAGCAACCTCCAACTCCTGGGCTCAAGCGATCCTCCTGCCTCAGCCTCCTCCCGAGTAGCTGGGACTACAGGCATGCGCCACCATGCCCGGCTCATTTTTTCTATGTATATATTGGTTGGCCAATTAATTTCTTTCTATTTATAGTACAGATGGGGGTCTCGCTCTTGCTCAGGCTGGTTTCAAACTCCTGACCTCGAGCGATCCTCCCGCCTCGGCCTCCCAGAGCGCTAGGATGACAGGCGAGAGCCACCTCGCCCGGCCCAAGATGAATAATTTATTTTTTCTTCTTCTTCTTTCTTTCTTTCTTTATTTATTTATTATTGATTGATTTAATTTTTTTCCCTTTTAACTTCAAATATATAGTCAATGGATGCATAATTTCTTAAAAGCATAGGGTGGGTTCTAACAAATGAACCGAGCTCATCCTTCAATGCGGCCCTAAGAGACAAACAACAACAACAACAACAACAAAAAAGACAGTTGCAATAACGGAGGGGTGGGGTTGTGAGATTGGAAAGAGATAACAGCATCAGCAAAGAGATGAAAAGCAATAAAATGATGAAAAGATCAGCAAAGGGATGAAAACCAATAACCAGACCGGGAAGAAAGTGACCATTTCCTTCTCCATCTGAAAATCACCCGATCACTCATTTGAGAACTTCATAAAACTAAACGATCAATAGCTTATAGCTCCGGCCCTCCTTCCCCACTGCGGCGAAAAACAAATAATAATATCTCCAATAAATACAACGAATAGGGCAATCTTTTTCCTACCTGCTGCAGACACCCCCCCCCCCAACCCCGACCCCTGTAGAACATGCTAGAAGGTTTTGTTTTTTGGTTTTTTTTTTTTTTTCATTGCCTGTTTGGGAGGATGCTTAAGCGGCTTGCCAGATGCCCAGTCAAGCACAGAGTCTCCAGCTGTCTTCCAAGCGTCCAACTTTGAATCTTGTCAACAGAAAAAAGCCAGACTCTGTAAAATAATTTTAAAGAGATTTTATTCTGAGCCAGATTTGAGGACCACGACCCGGAGCCACTGCCAAGAGGCCTTGAGCAGGTGGACTCGCTGTGGCTGGGTCACAGTTCGGTTTTTACGCATTTTTCAGAGAGACAGGGTTTACAGGCAAAGTCACAAATCAATACAGGAGAGGCAGACATTGGTTTGGTCCCAAAAGGTGGGACATCTCCAAGCCTGGGCTTACAGGTTACAGGTGGGTTTAAAGATTTCTTGGCTGGCAATTGGCTGAGAGAGTTAGACTTCATCTAGAAGACCGGAAAGGATATGCTTATTTTAAGGTAAGGGTGTGAGCACTCTGGGAGGTCCAGGCAGGAGGACATTTTAAACTTACAACAGGCGCCTGCTAGCATGCTTTCAGATGCTTTAAATTTACGAATAGGCATCTGCTAGGATGCTGGAGTTGAGATTATTTTGTTGTTTTTTTTTTTTTTTTGAGACAGAGTCTCACTCTGTTGCCCAGGCTAGAGTGAGTGCCGTGGCGTCAGCCTCGCTCACAGCAACCTCAGACTCCTGGCCTCAGGCCATCCTCCTGCCTCAGCCTCCTCCCAAGTAGCTGGGACTACAGGCACGTGCCACCACGCCCGGCTCATTTTTTTTTTCTATATATATATTAGTTGGCCAATTCATTTCTTTCTATTTTATAGTAGAGACGGGGGTCTCGCTCTTGCTCAGGCTGGTCTCGAACTCCTGACCTCGAGCGATCCTCCCGCCTCGGCCTCCCAGAGTGCTGGGGTGACAGGCGTGAGCCATCCCGCCCGGCCGAGTTAAGATATTTTAAATTTATGATAGGCATCTGCCAGGATGCTTGAGTTAAGACAGGGGCTTCTTATCTTTTTAGGTGATGTGAATGCCATACCAGAGTCAGGTTGGCGAGCTTAGTGGGAATTTACCCTTTGTCAGCCCGACCCAGCTGGCCTCCTTAGGAAGGAGTTTTTAGCAAAAAAGAAAAGAGATCAGACTTCAGTCCTCAATATGGAATGTGGCCTCGCCCTCCTGGAGGATTTTGTTCTGCAGACATGCCTGGGAGCAGACCCCTAGCCAGTGAGCATCCTGTTAACTAAAGCGCTCAGGCACCGACTGCCAGCACGCAGCTCTGCTAGCATGACAAATAATTTTGCAATGACGCCCCCCGATTGACAAGCTGAGCCGCTGACGTCATTTATGCCTCTTCCTCACCGTCCCTTGCTTCTATCTGCCTTTCCAGCTGCACCAAGCCCTTTCCTGGGGGTCTCTTCCGGTTGACACGGCACAGCCTCGCTCGGCAGCCCGGAGATGACACTGCGCCACCCGGGAGACCCACACGCAGAAGAGGGAAGTGGGGGCCGGGCGCGGTGGCTCACGCCTGTCATCCCAGCACTCTGGGAGGCCGAGGCGGGAGGATCGCTCGAGGTCAGGAGTTCGAGGCCAGCCTGAGCAAGAGCGAGACCCCCGTCTCTACTATAAATAGAAAGAAAGTAATTGGCCAACTAAAAATATATAGAAAAAAAATTAAGCCGGGTGCAGTGGCTCACATCTGTAATCCTAGCACTCTGGGAGGCCGAGGCGGGAGGATCGCTCGAGGTCAGGAGTTCGAGGCCAGCCTGAGCAAGAGCGAGACCCCCGTCTCTACTATAAATAGAAAGAAAGTAATTGGCCAACTAAAAATATATAGAAAAAAATTAAGCTGGGTTCAGTGGCTCACATCTGTCATCCCAGCACTCTGGGAGGCCAAGGCGGGAGGATCGCTCAGGGTCAGGAGTTCGAGACCAGACTGAGCAAGAGCGAGACCCTGTCTTTACTATAAATAGAAAGAAATTAATTGGCCAACTAAAAATATATAGAAAAAAAAATGAGCCAGGCGTGGTGGCGCATGCCTGTCGTCCCAGCTACTTGGGAGGAGGCTGAGGCAGGAGGATCGACTGAGCCCAGGAGTCTGAGGTTGCTGTGAGCGAGGCTGACGCCATGGGACTCACCCTAGCCTGGGCAACAGAGCGAGACTCTGTCTCAGGAAAAAAAAAAAAAAAAGGAGACCAAAATCAAGCTAATCTTTTATGGAACAAATATTTTTTTCTGGAGGGTTTACCTGTCTAGCAGTTTTATTTTTCTGTGCATTTTTCTTAAAGCGCCGTCAACTGCAGGCTGGGGTAGAACGTGACTGTACTGCAGACCGAAATTTAAAATCTGAAGAACATATTTATATATCTGTGATATTCGGCACCCAAGGCATCCATCCCATGTTTGTTCCCCAAAATTACACCAAGGTTTTATTGGGACGGAGGCAACGTAAACACGCCGCTTTTGGACGCCGCTGAAAATGTGATCCTGACCTCCAACCGTGGCAATTTAAGTATTCATTTCCATCCATTTCGGCAACTGGCAGGGCCCATCAATTATGCCATTAGCTGCCGGGCTATGGCAGCCGCAAAAGAGCAGAATTAGCGTTTCGGCTACTGTCACTCACCTGAAATTTGACAGTTCTCATTAGGGAGCCAGGAAGGCTGTCGACAGCTAAATGCCCAGTGCCTGGCCTGAAAAAAAAAAAAAAAAAAACAGCCTCTCTCCACTTTCCCCCCAGCCTCACCCGGCCAGCCTCAATATGGCATTTGTTCCCAGTTCAGAATTCAAACTGTCAGAAAGAAAACTGTTTTGTTTTTTTTTTTTTGAGATATCTGTTATACAAAATGTATGTTGTATGTGTATACAATTTTGTTTTTCTTTTTTTTGAGACAGAGTCTCGCTTTGCTGCCCGGGCTAGAATGAGTGCCCTGGCGTCAGCCTCGCTCACAGCAACCTCAGACTCCTGGGCTCAAGCGATCCTCCTGCCTCAGCCTCCTCCCGAGTAGCTGGGACTACAGGCATGCGCCACCATGCCCGGCTCATTTTTTCTTAACATATATATATTACTTACTTATTTTTTTTTTTTTGTCCAGCTAATTTCTTTCTATTTATAGTAGAGACGGGGTCTTGCTCTTGTGCTCAGGCTGGTTTTGAACTCCTGACCTTGAGCGATCCTCCTGCCTCGGCCTCCCAGAGTGCTGGGATCACAGGCGTGAGCCACCCGCGCCCGGCCTCTCACATTTACTCTTAATCAACTTTACTCCAAGTTCCTGGTTTTGAGTTCTCACTAGTCTAGTGGCATTAAATGGCCAGACTGTGTTAATTTAAAATATCTAGGAAGGCCAGGTGTGGTGGCTCACGCCTGTCATCCTAGCACTCTGGGAGGCCGAGGCGGGAGGATCGCTCGAGGTCAGGAGTTCGAGACCAGCCTGAGCAAGAGCGAGACCCCCCCCCCCGTCTCTACTATAAATAGAAAGAAATTAGCTGGCCAACTCATATATATAGAAAAAAATGAGCTGGGCATGCTGGTGCAGGCCTGTAGTCCCAGCTACTCGGGAGGCTGAGGCAGGAGGATCGCTTGAGCCCAGGAGTTGGAGGTTCCTGTGAGCGAGGCTGACGCCACGGCACTCACTCTAGCCTGGGTGACAAAGTGAGACTCTGTCTCAAAAAAAAAAACAAAAAAAAAAAAACTTTTTTTTAATTTATTTTTTTTAATAACAGACTTTTTAAAAATATATTTTTAATGTAATTTAATTTTCTTTTTTAAGTTTCTTAAATGATTTTTTTATAAAAATTAAAGAAAAAAGTTAAATTTTCTTTTTATACACCTACAACTCTTCCTTTCCAAAAAAAAATAATAATAATAACTTTTAAAAAATATTTTATTGGCAATTCTTTATAGTATTTATTAAATGCCATTTTTTTTTGAATACACCAAATGCCCCAATGCGGTATTTGTTGCCTGTAGCAATAAATATAAAGTTGGATATTCAAATGAATTGTATGTAGTAGCCTCAGCGGGATCTATTAAGACTTGGATGCTAAGTCCTTGCTGTCAAATACTTTTTGGGTTAACAGTTGTTAAAAAATCTTTTCAGGTTTTCTTCACCCTCCTTCTCTGACCCATGACTTCCTCTCCACCCACTGGCCACCCGCATTCCTATAAAACGACAGCCAACATAAATGATACATGATCATCAATAAATTAAGTGATTCCACAAGCAGCACTTGGAAATTACTTAATACCTACTTACTGTTGAGCGTTATGTTTGGGACAGATGGCTTCTTTAGGCTTGGTCTCCTCTGGGGTAGCAGAGACAGTTGGATTAGAACCCTGGATGTGAAAAGAAAAGAAAAGAAAAAAAAACCATAAAAATAGACTACAGCTTTAATCGAGGAAGGAATACATGGGTCCTCTATTGTCCCACACGATTTTTGTTTGTTTTTTCTGAGACAGAGTCTCACTCTGTCGCCCGGGCTAGAGTGAGAGCCGTGGCGTCAGCCTCGCTCACAGCAACCTCAGACTCCTGGGCTCAAGCGATCCTCCTGCCTCAGCCTCCTCCCGAGTAGCTGGGACTACAGGCATGCGCCACCACGCCCGGCTAGTTTTTACTCTATATTTGTAGTTGGCCAATTAATTTCTTTCTATTTTTAGTAGAGACGGGGGTCTCGCTCTTGTGCTCAGGCCGGCCTCGAACTCCTGACCTTGAGCGATCCTCCCGCCTCGGCCTCCCAGAGTGCTAGGATGACAGACGTGAGCCACTGCGCCCGGCCTGTCTCACACGATTATTCTCCTGACCAAGTGTCTTGCATCAACATGGATTATTTACATTTTATTTATTTTTTTTTTCTTTTTTTTTTACCGTGCAGGCCCTGGAAGATTATTTACATTTTAAAGGACATTTAAGATGCAAGATTCATCATCACAATGCAAAAAAGACAAAATGCTTGTCATGTTTCAGTGGGTTCGTTTCATGTTTAACAAGATGTTTTTAAAAGAAACAGCGGTGGCTTGGTTCTCTGCTTAATCAGGGAACTAAAATGAAGGAAGAGTTCTGACTTGTGTCTTCCTCAACTAGAAAAATGTACGTGGAGGCTTCGTTCCCTGAGGGGGAATATTGAGAAGCCAATTCTCGTAAGGAGGGACAAAGGGCCAACTGAGGCAGTTAAAAAAAAAAAATGAGGCCCAGGCCGGGCGCGGTGGCTCACACCTGTCGTCCTAGCACTCTGGGAGGCCGAGGCGGGAGGATCGCTCCAGGTCAGGAGTTCGAAACCAGCCTGAGCAAGAGCGAGACCCCATCTCTACTAAAAATAGAAAGAAATTAATTGGAAAACTAAGAAATATATAGAAAAAAATTAGCCGGGCGTGGTGGCGCATGCCTGTGGTCCCAGCTACTCGGGAGGAGGCTGAGGCAGGAGGATCGCTTGAGCCCAGGAGTTGGAGGTTGCTGTGAGCGAGGCTGACGCCACGGCACTCACTCTAGCCCGGGCGACAGAGTGAGACTCTGTCTCAAAAAAAATAAAAGAGAAAAGAAAAGAAAAATGAGGCCCAAAGTGTCAAATCACAAGTCATGCGAGTATCTTTTTGGCCAAAGAATAATTTAGGATGAGTTAAATGATATATAACATAATGACCGACAATAGTTTAAAACCCTATTCTAAATAAATCCTGCTCTCAATAACATTCTGCAATAGTTATGTTAATATCAATAACTAATACCCATCAACATTGGGTAATACATAATACATATGTCTATTAGGAAAATGGATGAATAGTTTTTTTATAAACTAGAAATACGGTACAATTATAGATGGAATTGCAAAATCACAAACAATTACCTGAAAAAGTATTTAAATCAAAGGCTAAACCAAAAGAGAAAACATAAACTGAATGCGTAGTATAATCTCCTTTATAATGCAATATGTCAAAGATCAAATAATGAGCATCTCTGAGTAATGACTTTTTCTCCTTTTATATTTTATTATTTTATTTTATTTTTTTGAGACAGAGTCTCACTCTGTCGCCCGGGCTAGAGTGAGTGCCGTGGCGTCAGCCTCGCTCACAGCAACCTCCGACTCCTGGGCTCCAGCGATCCTCCTGCCTCAGCCTCCTGAGTAGCTGGGACTACAGGCATGCGCCACCATGCCCGGCTGATTTTTTGTACATATATTAGTTGGCCAATTAATTTCTTTCTATTTTTAGTAGAGACGGGGTCTCACTCTTGCTCAGGCTGGTGTCGAACTCCTGACCTCGAGTGATCCTCCCGCCTCGGCCTCCCAGAGTGCTGGGATGACAGGCGTGAGCCACCGCGCCAGGCCTGAAGTCACTTTCTACCTGTATCTTTCTTACCTACCCATCTGGTACCTCTTTTATATAAGTTCACTCATCTCGATCAAATCACAAATTCAGAGCAATGAACAACAACAACAAAAAAAACTTAACCTCAAGTTCTTTTTTTAAAAAAATTATTAATATGCCCCTACACCCCTGTCTAATGCATTAATAACAATCAAGGATGTGGAAAAATAAAATATATCCATTAATTTTTCTGAACAAAGATATATAGTAGGATGGTTTCTATATAATTCTTTCAAATACTTACCACTTGGAAAACCTTCCGATGATCTGTTACTATTTACACAGCATTCAATCAGTGACTTAATTACACATACATAGCCATATTCTTTAGTGTTTCATAAATAAAATACCGCACAAGGTAGTAATCGCTTGTACATATCTCCTATCCATTTTCTGTGAAGATTATAATTCACGCACAAAGTGTTCAGCCAACTAATCTCAATTTTTTGAGGGTTCTTCATTGTGTCATTTTTATAAGTGTTAGTGGCAATAAACTATTTGCCTATTTGAACTACTAGACTTAAAACCAATAAGCGATACCATGGCTGCATACAGCAAACAAATACTCAAAGGTTCTTTCACAAAACCTTAAAATTTTGCATAACCATAGCTTCCAAATCTCACTTGAAAGAAGTGCCTTGACATTCTACGAAATGAGAATAAAAGAACAGACCTCCATATTTCAAATTTGAAAGATTATGGGTTAAAAAATGCTTTTTAAGCAAAAGAAAGTTTTCCAGGGATAGTGCCTCATTTTATTCAAAACAAAAACAAAGTTAAAATACGTATATTACGTACCCAGCCAGCTAAGGAAATAAACTTCAGTAAAATTGCAGGATACAGCATACAGAAACTAGTTGTAATTCCATATGCCAACAATAAAGTATCTGAAAAAATAAATTTTTCAAAACCCATTTAATGATAGCAACAACAACAAAAAAAAATACTTAGGGGCCGGGCGCGGTGGTGGCTCACGCCTGTCATCCCAGCACTCTGGGAGGCCGAGGTGGGAGGATCGCTCGAGGTCAGGAGTTCGAGACCAGCCTGAGCAAGAGCGAGACCCAGTGTCTACTAAAAATAGAAAGAAATTATCTGGACAACTAAAAAATACATATATATAGAAAAATTAGCCGGGCGTGGTGGCGCATGCCTGTAGTCCAAGCTACTCGGGTGGAGGCTGAGGCAGGAGGATCGCTTGAGCCCAGGAGTTGGAGGTTGCTGTGAGCGAAGCTGAAGCCACGGCACTCACTCTAGCCTGGGCGACAGAGCGAGACTCTGTCTCAAAAAAAAAAAAAAGAAAAAGAAAAAAATGCATGGAAAACCTATTTGAGAGAATTATTGAGGAAAACTTCCTGGTGTCACCAGAGATGCAGATATGCAAACACATGGTGGTCATTGGACACCAGGAACATCCACAGCAAATAGGACATCTCGAGACACACAATCATCCACCGGACCAAACCCACAATGAAGGAGAAAACCCTATTAATACCAGCTGCAAGAGGAAAGAAACAACTAACCTACAGAGGGAAACCCCCAGGCTAATAGCACGCTTCTCAGAAAAGATCTTACAAGCCAGAAGAGATTGGTGCCCATTTTCAGTCTTCTTCTTTTTTTTTTTTTTTTTTTTGAGACAGAGTCTTGCTTTGTTGCCCAGGCTAGAGTGAGTGCCGTGGCGTCAGCCTCGCTCACAGCAACCTCAGACTCCTGGGCTCACGTGATCCTCCTGCCTCAGCCTCCTCCCGAGTTGCTGGGACTACAGGCATGTGCCACCACACCTGGCTCATTTTTTCTGTATATTTTTAGTTGGCCAATTAATTTATATCTATTTATAGTAGAGACGGGGTCTCGCTCTTGCTCAGGCTGGTCTCGAACTCCTGACCTCGAGCGATCCTCCCGCCTCGGCCTCCCAGAGTGCTAGGATGACAGGCGTGAGCCACCGCGCCCGGCCCCAAACAATGCTCTCTTGTAAATTCTCTCTTCTGAATCTCCAAAAACCATGCAAAGAAGGAATGCGCTTCTAAAGGCAGGGATGTCCTGCAAACATGTAGGACCTTCCCATGAACCGAGGATAGCTCTGTGATCGGTTCTATGGGATGGAAGACTGTTTTGGTTCTCACTCTTGCTTGGTCAGAAGAAAAAAGCAAAGCGATGGGAATGTACCCTGTTTCCCCGAAAATAAGCTTTCCCCATAAAACGAGCCCCAGCAGAATGTCTAATCACGTGTGCAATAGAAGCCCTACCCGGAAAATCAGCCCTAGTGATGGGCGTGGCTATGAAAATCAGCCCTGGTGGTGGGCGTGGCTATGAAAATCAGTCCTAGTGATGGGCGTGGCTATGAAAATCAGCCCTAGTGATGGGCGTGGCTATGAAAATCAGCCCTAGTGATGGGCGTGGCTATGAAAATCAGCCCTAGTGATGGGCGTGGCTATGAAAATCAGCCTTGGTGATGGGCGTGGCTATGAAAATCAGCCCTAGTGATAGGCATGGCTATGAAAAGCAACCCTAGTGAGGGGCATGGCTATGAAAATCAGCCCTGGTGATGGGCGTGGCTATGAAAATAAGCCCTAATGAGGGGCGTGGCTATGAAAATCAGCCCTAGTGGTGGGCGTGGCTGCGCAGCGCATCTGCACAACCCATGTGTGTCGTCGCGGAGCGGGAAAGAACAGGAGCAGCCCTTCTCATCCGCCCCGTGAGAGCTCTAGTGTTCGATGGGAGAGATCGGGGCCGGTGGCTCTAAAGGAAACAGAGTTGCAAGACATTCAGGATGGGATTTGGGGTCTGGAGAGTGAGGATGATGTGCCGACCTCACTGTATTTGAATCAGTGTAGACGGTTGCACCGTACTTAAAAAAATAATAATAACGCATCCCCTGAAAATGAGCCCTAGGGTGTCTTTTGCAGGAAAAATAAATAGAAGACCCTGTCTTATTTTCGGGGAAACTCCTTTAGCCTGCGAGCACAGCTTCTGCTCCCTGGCTCAGCTGTCTCCGAGCCCTGCAGCCGTGCTGACCTGGTAGGACTGAGACTCGAATGATCGATGTGCCTATTTGCAATAAAACTCTTTGCACAGATCTGGAGCCACAGCCCTTAGTCACTCATGCAGATAATAACGGCAGTTCGGGGCGCTTGCCCATAACTCCAAGCTTCATTAAGCAAAGGGAATGTCACCAAGAGTCCCTTCCACCGCCTCTAGCCTGCCGGGCAGGGGGGGGAATAAAAAAAAAAAAATCAGAAATTTCTGAGGGTGGGGGGGGAGGGAGTAGGATTGACAGCACTAATAAAATAAGGGTTTGTATAACCCCGTGCTTGATTTTCTCGAGCTCCCGGTGCTCAAATGCACCCCTTCGGTCGGTGGGGATAAGAGTGAAAAGCAGGGAACAAAGGACGTTGCCTGCCACTGGGGTCCGATTCTGCCGCAGAGAAAACGTTGCAGTGGAATTTGTTTCCAGTCTGTGGCAGGAGATGGGGGCCGGCCACCTCCCCCTCATTCACTACAGACACAACCAGTGTCGGGCTGGTGGCTCCAAGGGTTGGAGTCTGGTGGAGAAAAAGGTGAGGGAGGCTGCAAAGGACTGCAGTGAGAAAAGGGGGTCCCGCTTTGGTGCACTGAGGCAGGAGGGTCTGCCTACCCTTCCGTCTTTTTTTTTTTTTTTTTTTTTTTTTTTTAGGCAGAGTCTCACTTTGTCGCCCAGGCTAGAGTGAGTGCTGTGGCGTCAGCCTCGCTCACAGCAACCTCCAACTCCTGGCCTCAAGCGATCCTCCTGCCTCAGCCTCCTCCCGAGTAGCTGGGACTACAGGCATGTGCCAGCACGCCTGGCTCATTTTTTCTTTGTACTTTTTAGTTGGCCAGTTAATTCCTTTCTATTTTTTGGTAGAGACGGGGTCTGGCTCTTGCTCAGGCTGATCTCGAACTCCTGACGTTGAGCAATCTTCCTGCCTCCTAGCAGCACCCTGGGAGGCCGAGGCAGGAGGATTGCTCAAGGTCAGGAGTTCAAAACCAGCCTGAGCAATGGCGAGACCCCGTCTCTACTAAAAATAGAAAGAAATTAATTGGCCAACTAAATATATATAGAAAAAATGAGCCGGGCGTGGTGGCGCATGCCTGTCATCCCAGCTACTCGGGAGGAGGCTGAGGCAGGAGGATCGCTTGAGCCCAGGAGTTGGAGGTTGCTGTGAGCGAGGCTGACGCCACGGCACTCACTCTAGCCTGGGCAACACAGCAAGACTCTGCCGCAAAAAATAAAATAAAATAAGTGCTATGAAGGTCATTCTGGAAACTCAGACTTGTGGGGAGAAGGAGGGGAAAAGGCATTTATTGAAACCTGAAAATCTGTAGCCCCATAATATGCCGAAATAAAAAAAAAATAAAATAAATAAGTGCTATAATAGAGACACACACACGCATTCTGCCCGGGGAACAGGCGAGAGAACAATTCACGTCACCACTTTTTTTTTTTTTTTTAGCATTTTTTTTTTATTTCGGCATATTATGGGGGTACAGATTTTAAGGCCTCAATAAATGCCCTTTACGTCACAACATTTTTAAGAGGTTTTTCTACACACCTCGCACGGTGGGCCTCCTGTTATGTTCTTCACATTGTAAGGAAGAAGAATGGGAAGTCGTGAAGCCTGAATGGCCCATTGTAAGAACTTTTTGAAAGAAAGCCACCTTTGTAGAAGCCATGCAGGTCCACAAAGGGTCTGGGCATCTCAAACTCCCAGAGAACTTAAAAAGGAAAAAAAAAAACGAAGAAGCCCTGGACATTTTTATGAGTGAGGTGACATCCAGACGGGGCGGAGGGCAGAAGGCACATGCATGATGTCACAGGCATGTGTATTTAGCAGTTAGAGAAAGCATTGAGCCCGGGGCGGGGCTTGAACTGGGGACATTTTTAACCTTGACATGAGTGGCAGATGAGGAAATGGCTCTTTTAAGGATAAAAAGAGAGCGATTGGCCTTAATTTTGACCTGAACCCAGCAGGGGCTTTGAGCAGGGGGTTGGGGGGGGAGTCGTTGGAAGTTTGTCATGCAAATGCCCTTTTGAAACACATTGCTCCAGTTGCAAAAAAAAAAAACAGGGCTGGGAGTCAGTAATTGTGGCTCATACAAGGGGACTTGGTAGGGAGGAAACAGGCAACAGGATCTGTCTCTGTCCCCAGGAATGCTGGTGGTGGTGGCCCAGGAGGATGGAACAGAGTTGAATGGAAACTATGCACTGGCAAAAATAATAATAATAATAATGATAATAATGATGCATGCATCCAAAAGGCTTTGGCACTTTCATTGAAGAATTTGCTACTGAGGGAAGAAAAAAAATAATAAAAAAATAAAAAAGCACACAGGAGTCTGCACCCAGGCACCTGCTGGACCTAATGGACTCTGAAATGTTGTTTCGGAATTAATCAAGTCGTTTGAAACCACGGCGGCGGCCCGCGCTCTGCAGCGCCGTGCATAAATGTGCTGATCCCGGCACTAACCCGCGACGCCGGGTGACTCCAGCTATCTATCACCGTAATTGCCGTTGGAGGGCCGCAAATTGGAGCTAAAATAACCAGATGCAAAGGAGATGGCCCCATCCCGCCACCCCGGGATGGATCCTCAAGTTCAAGGAGAGTTCAAGCGTGGCAGAGGCAATGGGAAAGGGGTCAAGTGCAAAGAGGGGCTCCTTCATGTCCGGGAGGAATTAACTCCACAAATATATTCCTTCCCGGGTGGTGATGGGGCCATCTCGCAATCATTCATACCTCATTGGCTCTCCGCCTTCTTCCCAAGCATTTAATGGGAGGAATTTGATTCTGACAAAATATTCCGTTTCGAAATTGCCATTCATTTTCCACATTTCTTTTTTTTTTTCATTCTCCTCTAAAGTATCTGTTTTAAAGGGGTAGAGACTGGAATCAGGAACAACAAAAAAAATAAAATCGAATATTTCCCTTAGGTAATCTTCTGGCAGGAATTCACCCAGCTCAGATATTTCCTTGCTAGCTCAGTAAAGGAAATAAAGGAACTTAAAAAAAAAAAAAATAGTCGCCAACATCCCAAATATCCCAAACGCAGAAGGCCAGGGTAGAATTCTACCCCATGTGAATAAGACTGAAACAGTTCTCTGGCTTTTCTTTCACAGTTTCTCTTACAGGGCTGTAAAATTATGTCAATAGGCCGGGAGCGGTGGCTCACGCCTGTCATTGTAGCACTCTGGGAGGCCGAGGCGGGAGGATCGCTCGAGGTCAGGAGTTCGAGACCAGCCTGAGCAAGAGCGAGACCCTGTCTCTCCTAAAAATAGAAAGAAATGAATTGGCCAACTAAAAATATATAGAAAAAATCAGCCAGGCGTGGTGGCGCATGCCTGTAGTCCCAGCTACTCCGGAGGAGGCTGAGGCAGGAGGATCGCTTGAGGCCAGGAGTTGGAGGTTGCTGTGAGCGAGGCTGACGCCACGGCACTCACTCTACCCTGGGCGACAGAGTGAGACTCTGTCTCAAAAAAAAAAAGAATTCTACTTCACGTGAATAAGGAATAAGACTGAAGCCGTTCTCTGGGTTACCTTTCACAGTTTCTCATACAGGACTGTAAAATTATGTCAATGAACGCGTTCTTGCACACTTATTCCTTTGCATAAAATTGAGACGGATTTGGAAAATTGGGAGGAAGAGAGTAAGAACCTCTGAGACTACTTGAGTGCCAAAGTCGCTTAAAAATGGCACTGTTTATCCATGCATTGAACAGCCCTACTTCCACAGGGAGGGAAAAAAAAAGAAGTAAAAAAGTAAAAAATAAAAAATAAATAAAATGCCACTGTTTAGTGCTGCTTTGATTGAGTCACCATTCCCTGAATATTGTTATAAAATAAATCGCCGTAAAAAGGAAGCACACTACATGGCCTCTGCTTCAAAATCCAGATTTGTTAACATAGCTCTCTAGGACCTTCACCATCTAGAGCCAATCTCTTTATTTAGCACTTCTTTTTTTTTTTTTTTTTTTTCACAAACCCTCACCCTCAGTTTCTGCCACAGGGGAAGGCTCGTCATTTCCTAAAGAATAGGGTTGTTTAAACCTCCAAGCCTTTTTTTAAATGCTTTTCCTTCCATATAACGTATCTCTCTTCCCGGTCTTTCTCTGGCTAGTGCACTCAGAGTCATTCTTTAATACCCAGCTAAAATGTCACCGCTATTCCCTGACCAGCCGCCCCAGCACAGAACAGTTTCTCCGTCCTGTTTTTGTTTTTCCCTGGTGCAGAGTGAAAACTTCCATTGCAGAACTTCTAAGAACATATTGTGAAAATATTTCTGTGTCTGTCAGCCTCAATTAGATTATGAAAAAACAGAGTCCATGGACTCATTTTCACAATTGTCTACAGTACTATGTTTCGTTTTTTTGTTGTTTTTTTGTTGTTTTTTTTGTTTTTTGAGGCAGAGTCTCGATTTGTTGCTCAAGCTAGAGTGAGTGCCGTGGCGTCAGCCTCGCTCATAGCAACCTCAACCTCCTGGGCTCAAGCGATCCTCCTGCCTCAGCCTCCCGAGTAGCTGGGACTACAGGCATGTGCCACCATGCCCGGCTAATTTTATATATATATATATTTTTTTTTTTTTTGAGACAGAGTCTCGCTTTGTTGCATGGGCTAGAGTGAGAGCCGTGGCATCAGCCTCGCTCACACCAACCTCAGACTCCTGGGCTCAAGCGATCCTCCTGCCTCAGCCCCCTCCCGAGTAGCTGGGACTACAGGCATGGGCCACCACGCCCGGCTAATTTTTTCCATATATACTTTTAGTTGGCCAATTAATTTCTTCCTATTTATAGTAGAGACGGTGTCTCGCTCTTGCTCTGCTTGGTTTCGAACTCCTGACCTGGAGCAATCCGCCCGCCTCGGCCTCCCAGAGTGCTAGGGTTACAGGTGTGAGCCACCGCGCCCGGCCAACTACACTCTCCTTAGTTCACTGTGGGTCAAATAGGAAATTGCAAAATATTTGGCTTTAATGGAAATGAAATGCATACCACCAAAATTTGTTGGATACAACTAAAGCAATATCTGATATGCTGATAAATATATAAACATATATATTTATATGAGATTTTATATACATGGATGCAGGCAGATTTAGATACAGATATAGATGTGGATAGATACATAGATAAAGACCCACAATTCCTGGCTCATATCTCCCATAGCTCTTGTCACAGTCTTTTATGGTTGGAATGATTTAGGTCTCACAAGCAGGCCTCAAAATCAGAATCTCTGGCCGGGCGCGGTGGCTCGCGCCTGTCATCCCAGCACTCTGGGAGGCCGAGGCGGGAGGATCGCTCGAGGTCAGGAGTTCGAGACCAGCCTGAGCAAGAGCGAGACCCCCCGTCTCTACTAAAAATAGAAAGAAATTAATTGGCCAACTAAAAATATATATAGAAAAAATGAGCCGGGCATGGTGGCACATGCCTGTAGTCCCAGCTACTCGGGAGGAGGCTGAGGCAGGAGGATCGCTTGAGCCCAGGAGTTGGAGGTTGCTGTGAGCGAGGCTGATGCCACAACACTCTAGCCTTGGCGACAGAGTGAGACTGTCTCAAAAAAAATATTAAAAATTAAAAAAAAATCAGAATCTGTGTCTCTGACCTTCTTAAAAAGCTAAACATATATCTAACACATGACCCAGCCATTCTGTGCCTATGTATTTATAAAAGAAACATGAGAGGATTCGTGTACACAAATACTTGAAAACAAATGTCCATAGAAATTGTATTTATTAATAGGTAGAAAGTGGAAACAACCCGAATTCCCATCAACAGGGCATTGGAGAAAGAAACTGTGGTATTGCCATACCACAAAATGCTACTCTGCAATAAAAAGAGATGATCTATTCTATACATAATAATCAATTATGCTGAGTGAAGAAGACAAGCAAAAGGTATATTATTCTACCTATATAAGATTCTAGAAAATCCACCCTATTTATATTTAAAGAAAGTAGATTGGAGCCAGGGGCGGTGGCTCACGCCTGTCATCCCAGCACTCTGGGAGGCCGAGGCGGGTGGATTGCTCCAGGTCAGGAGTTCAAAACCAGCCTGAGCAAGAGCGAGACCCCCATCTCTACTATAAATAGAAACAAATTAATTGGCCAACTAAAAATATATATAGAAAAAAATTAGCCGGGCGTGGTGGCGCGTGCCTGTAGTCACAGCTACTCGGGAGGCTGAGGCAGGAGGATCGCTTGAGCCCAGGAATTGGAGGTTGCTGTGAGCGAGGCTGACGCCACGGCACTCACTCTAGCCCGGGCAGCAGAGTGAGACTCTGTCTCAAAAAAAAAAAAAAAAAAACCAGGCCGGGCGCGATGGCTCACGCCTGTAATCCTAGCTCTCTGGGAGGCCGAGGCGGGCGGATTGCTCGAGGTCAGGAGTTCGAAACCAGCCTGAGCAAGAGCGAGACCCCGTCTCTACTATAAAATAGAAAGAAATTAATTGGCCAACTAATATATATATACAAAAAATTAGCCGGGCGTGGTGGCGAATGCCTGTAGTCCCAGCTACTCGGGAGGCTGAGGCAGGAGGATTGCTTGAGCCAGGAGTTTGAGGTTGCTGTGAGCGAGGATGACGCCACGGCACTCACTCTAGCCTGGGCAACAAAGCGAGACTCTGTGTCAAAAAAAAAAAAAAAAGAAAAAAAGAAAAAAAAAAAAAAACCAAAACAATAAAATGTATTTTAAAATAATATTTACAAATCAAATATTCTCCAGTAAAATGTTGATTAGCGAATTTAAAACACAGAAAATTTAAAATTAAATAATTACTCTGAAAGAAATGGTCTATGAACCATGGTATGAAAATTAATTTGAAAACCTTTATGAAATGGATACTTTACAAGAAAATATGTAAATGACCAAAATCGAGGACACAACGTTCTAGAAAATTAAAAAAAAAGAAAGGACATTTTTAGGTTTCCAAAGATTTAATTCCCCAAGACAGTTGTATGGGTAAGTTCTTCCAATCTGTTCAGGGACTGATCATGTCTGTTCTGTAGCATAGAAAAGCATTATTTAATCAAGTTGGTAAAAAATAGAGTTAAAATTTGGTAACAAAGTCAAATCTGTCCTAAACTACAAAACAAAATTCTACTCTGACCAGGGAAGATGTCTTAAAAAGAATTCAGGCCGGGCGCGGTGGCTCACGCCTGTCATCCCGGCACTCTGGGAGGCCGAGGCGGGAGGACTGCTCAAAGTCAGGAGTTCGTGACCAGCCAGAACAAGAGCGAGACCCCATCTCTACTATAAATAGAAAGAAATTTATTGGCCAACTAAAAATATATATAGAAAAAATTAGCCGGGCGTGGTGGCGCATGCCTGTAGTCCCAGCTACTCGGGAGGAGGCTGAGGCAGGAGGATCGCTTGAGCCCAGGAATTGGAGGTTGCTGTGAGCGAGGCTGACGCCACGGTACTCACTCTAGCCCGGGCAACAGAGTGAGACTCTGTCTAAAAAAAAAAAAAAAAAAAAGAATTGAATTATTGTTCTATATCTTAATATTGCTTCAACAAACAAACAAGCGAAAATGGGAAAAAGATACACTCTCTTTAATCAATGGCCAAAGACACGTCAGATAAAGAGACACAGTTGTGATTTAAACATTTCAAACTGTGAATAAACAGCCTATTTCTTAATATATTGAAGAAGTAAATCTCAAATTGAGGGTGACACTTCACATAATGGCAAAATAGTAGAAACATTTCCACTCAAGTCAAATAAGTATATCCCAACTGTTATGAATATTGTCATGGAAACTCTAATCAATGCACTGAAACAGAACTAAATGAGAGGCCGGGCGCAGTGGCTCACGCCTGTCATCCCAGAACTCTGGGAGGCCGAGGCGGGAGGATCGCTTGAGCTCAGGAGTTCGAGACCAGCCTGAGCAAGAGCGAGACCCTGTCTCTACTTAAAAAAAAAAACAAGGAAATTAACCCTTTGCACTCGCTTGCTTTTTTTCTCGATTCCTTTATTCTACTCTGATTGAATTTTTTAAATACCCCAGATTTTACAAAGCACGGCGGTAGAATAAAAACCTGGAGTTTCTTTCCATACAAACTTATTTATTTGGATTTTTTTATATTTCAAATTATTGATACATTCAAAGAGTCACTTTAATCTCTATAATTTTTGCTAACCGTGTCGAGTCACACTTGACATCTGAGTGCAAAGCGTTAATTGGCCAACTAAAAATATATAGTAAAAAAAAAATGAGCCGGGCATGGTGGCCACGGCACTCACTCTAGCCCGGGCGACAGAGTGAGACTCTGTCTCAAAACAAACAAACAAACAAAAATCCCAAGATTGTCCATTTCTATGTCAAACGAATTTCTTTCATTCCATGTATGTTCTTCTCACTTTGAATCTACTATGTACGTTCCATCTTTCTGGAGAAAAACTTAAATTTAGAGTGAAACTAGCCCTATATATAAACATATCTGAAAATAAGAAAAATGTAGGAAAATCCCTAAATGTCTAAGATTTCCGTTTTTGGCATACATACTTTCATTAATTAAAATGTCCTGAACAGCCACCAGAAGTGTAGAACTATTCCGGGAACAATGCGGTAAGATTTGACATGGGTCCCTAAATAGAGAACAAGCTTAGGGTTTAAATGTTTCGGGTAAATCTTCTACTTTTTCTTCCCTAAATTACCCAAATGATTGCATCAAATACTCACAGTTTTGATAACAATTGAATTTAAATCATAGACAGTGTGAACGAAGTTATCAAGGAATCTCCCCTTGGACTGGAAAAGGAAAAAAATGCAAAACAAAACCCATCACCACCACGAACAGTCTCACAGCAAGAACAAAAATAATCTTACCAACAACTAATGGTATTTAAAAACATCATACTTTTAAAGCCTTAAACATATTATGAAGGCCGGGCGTGGTGGCTCACGCCTGTCATCCTAACACTCTGGGAGGCCGAGGCGGGAGGATCGCTCAAGCTCAGGAGTTCGAAACCAGCCTGAGCAAGAGTGAGACCTCGTCTCTCTCTACTAAAAATAGAAAGAAATTAATTGACCAACTAAAAATATATATACAAAAAATGAGCCGGGCGTGGTGGCGCATGCCTGTAGTCCCAGCTACTCAGGAGGAGGCTGAGGCAGGAGGATCGCTTAAGCCCAGGAGATTGAGGTTGCTGTAATCGAGGCTGACGCCACAGCACTCTAGCCCGGGCAACAAAGTGAGACTCTGTCTCAGAAGAAACAAAAAGAAAAAAAACCAAAAAATAATCTTACCAGCAACTAATGGTATTTATTTATTTTTTTTTTTTTACAGGGAAGGTTTCTCAGGTGTAAAACTAATGGTATTTAAAAACAACATATTTTTTTTAATTTTTTATTTCTTTATTATTTTTTACTTATTTCCTATATCTTCTTTTTTTTTTCCCCCTAGGGTAACCCATTGCAAGAGAAAACAACAACATATGTTTAAAGCTTTAAACACATTATGGGTAACAGCTAATTAACTTATCACTGCAAAAGGGACACAAGTTCATTATTATTAATGTCTCTGAAACCCATTCAGACCATTTTGTTAGAAGGCTGTCATAGAATTACAAAAAAAAATGAAAAGTCAAAGTTATTCATGTAATTATCCATATTCATGGGATGCTCCTATTCCTTGCTTTTTTTTTTTTTTTTTTTTGAGACAGAGTCTCACTCTGTTGCCCAGGCTAGAGTGAGTGCCGTGGCGTCAGCCTCGCTCACAGCAACCTCCAACTCCTGGGCTCCAAGCGATCCTCCTGCCTCAGCCTCCTCCCGAGTAGCTGGGACTACAGGCATGCGCCACCATGCCCTGCTAATTTTTTCTATATATATTAATTGACCAATTAATTTCTTTCTATTTATAGTAGAAACAGGGGTCTCGCTCTTGCTCAGGCTGGTTCCGAACTTCTGACCTCGAGAGCGATCCTCCCTCCTGGGCCTCCCAGAGTGCTATGATGACAGGCGTGAGCCACCACCGTGCCCCTATTCTTTGCTTTTTAAGACAGTGAGTTTAGGGAGAAATTTCCTGGAATTCGTGAAAGCCACTTTGAGGCACGTTTGGTCTCTTAGAGAGGAATCTTTGTTCTACCTCTGGCACCTGCAGGGGTGGAGGTGAGGCCAAGAGAGTCCTTTGAGATAATGACTACTCAAATGTTTTTATTTGCAAATGATAATCTCTCCTTTTCGTAAATAGCAAATAGGCTTCCCTCTTCCCTCTCTCTCTCTCTCTCTCTCTCTCTGTCTCTCTCAGGATATCAGGGAGATAACAGTTATCAGGAAAGGTCATCCTCAATTTCTGCACAGAAATGATCTGTCTCCGGTATGTAATAAACATTTATCCATGCCTTTATTAGCTATATTGAAGCTGACAGTTCCGTTAAGCCATTTTCTTTCATTTTGCTAGGTCAGGACGGTTAATGCCACTAAAAAAAAATCTCATCACTGCTTTTGATCGCTGTATCTCCCCTCCTCTCTGCGTTAGCAGAATTTTGTGAAGGTAACCACCGGCTGGCTGGGATGCCCTATTAACGTTACAGCCCGTTGAATCTGTGCTTGTTTGTTTTTTTTTTATTATTATTATTATTTTCCCTTTCCATCACAATAAAAAGGCAAAGAACTCAGCAAAACACATACTTTCATTGGTTAAAAAAAAAAAATGGGCTGGGCGTGGTGGCTCACGCCTGTAATCCTAGCACTTTGGGAGGCCGAGGCGGGCGGATCGCTCAAGGTCAGGAGTTCGAAACCAGCCTGAGCGAGACCCTGTCTCTACCAAAAATAGAAAGAAATTAATTGACCAACTAAAAATATATATACAAAAAATTAGCCGGGCATGGTGGCACATGCCTGTAGTCCCAGCTACTCGGGAGGAGGCTGAGGCAGAAGGATCGCTCGAGCCCAGGAGTTTGAGGTTGCTGTGAGCCAGGCTGACGCCACGGCACTCACTCTAGCCTGGGCAACAAAGTGAGACTCTGTCTCAAAAAAAAAAAAAAAAAAAAAAAATGAAATGAAAATCTAAAAATTTACATATTGAAACCTTAAAATCTGTACCCCCATGATATGCCGAAATAAAAAAAATTAAAAACTAGCAAAAAAAAATTTTACATACTGAAGCCATAAAATCTGCACCCCCATATTATGCCGAAATAAAAAAATTCAACTAGCAAACAAAAAAAAATTTACATATTGGAACCTTAAAATCTGTACCCCCATATTATGCCGAAATAAAAAAATTAAACTGGCAAACAAAAAAAATTTACATATTGGAACCTTAAAATCTGTACCCCCATGATATGCCGAAATAAAAAAAAATTAAAAACTAGCAAAAAAAAAAATTACATACTGAAACCATAAAATCTGCACCCCCATATTATGCCGAAATAAAAAAATTAAACTGGCAAACAAAAAAAAAATTTACATATTGGAACCTTAAAATCTGTACCCCCATGATATGCCGAAATAAAAAAAAATTTAAAAACTAGCAAAAACAATTTTACATATTGAAACCTTAAAATCTGCACCCCCATAGTATGCCGAAATAAAAAAATAATTAAACTAGCAAAAAAAAAAATTTACAAAATTATTAAAAAAAAAAAAAAAAAAGGAAAGGCAAAGAGGTGCAAGGAATAAATTTTCCTCCCAGGGGGATATTTAGCTGGGTGGTTGACATATTCAGTCCACGCCCAATTATCCTCAGCAAAAAAGGACCGAAAAGCATCAAACCTGCATAGAATCCACACATCATCCATTTCGGCTGAATCTCTTACCAGACTGTTGTTGAGATCTAAAAAGACAACTTCACAGTTTTACTCAAATTCCTTTCTCACCTCCAGGGGCCAGTTTTCTGGAGGATGGAGACAGAAGAAAGCACAATTTTTTTCTTTTTGAAACAGAATCTCCCTCTGCCGCCCGGGCTAGAGTGAGTGCAGTGGCGTCAGCCTCGATCACAGCAACCTCCGACTCCTGGGCTCGAGCAATCCTCCTGCCTCAGCCTCCTCCCGAGTAGCTGGGACTACAGGCATGCGCCACCACGCCCGGCTCATTTTTTTCTATATATATTTTTAGCTGGCCAATTAATTTCTTTCTATTTATAGTAGATATTGGGTCTCGCTCTTGCTCAGGCTGGTTTTGAACTCCTGACCTTGAGCAATCCTCCCACCTCGGCCTCCCAGAGTGCTGGGATGACAGGCGTGAGCCACGGCGCCCGGCCTCAACTCTTATTTTTTAGAAACTTCTAGTCACAGCCTCTTAAATTGATTCTAGAAGCTACTAATAGGTGACAACCCACATGGAAAACACTGAGGCAGGCCGTGTAGACCAGCTGAGAAAACACTTGTTCTTTCTAACATACCCAACTGCCAGCCCAGGGCCAGGCACCTGTCTGTCCTGATAGTTTGTCGAATGAATCAACGAATGAATACAATTAGAAATTATTGGCCGGGCGGGGTGGCTCACGCCTGTAACCCTAGCACTCCGGGAGGCCGAGGTGGGCGGATTGCTGAGGTCAGGAGTTCAAACCCGACCTGAGCGAGACCTCGTCTCTACTAAAAATAGAAAGAAATTAATTGACCAACTAAAAATATATATACAAAAAATGAGCCGGGCGTGGCGGCGCATGCCTGTAGTCCCAGCTACTCGGGAGGAGGCTGAGGCAGGAGGATCGCTTGAGCCCAGGAGTTGGAGGTTGCTGTGAGCGAGGCTGACGCCACGGCACTCACTCTAGCCCGGGTGACAGAGTGAGACTCTGTCTCAAAAAAAAAAAAAAAGTAAATTATTTAAAAGCAACAAAGTATAAAGTCTTCCAATTGGGCATTTCTAGGCCAAAGCAAAACTCTGACAGATGCTTGGTCTTCAGATCGTAGCTGGTCAGCGGGTGTCTCAGAAACTTCTTGGAATTCAACAGGGAATCAATCAATGTCAGCCACTTCACAAACTGGACACAGTTTTACTGGAGGTAAATGAGAGAGCCTTTAAATTTTACTTTTTAGGCCGGGCGGGGTGGCTCACGCCTGTCATCCCAGCATTCTGGGAGGCCGAGGCGGGAGGCTCGCTCGAGGTCAGGAGTTCGAGACCAGCCTGAGCAAGAGCGAGACATCCCATCTCCACTGAAAAATAGAAAGAAATTAATTGGCCAACTAATATATATTAGAAAAAAAAATTTGTAATAAAAAATATTTAAATTATAAAAATAAAGAAATAAATAAAATTAAAATCTTAAAATCTGATATTGAGCAAAAACTTAAGATGAAAGAGTTAAACCCACAGCAACCCCCCCCACCAAAAAAAAAAAAAAGGGGGGAAGAAAAAAAAAAAAAGGAAGAAAGAAAAAAAAAAGGCATCTAGGCACAACGTCCCAAACCAACATAATGAGGTCTTCAGCGTGTGGCAGCTCCAATATATCCGGTCTCTGCTGATTAGTGGATGTGTCCTGTCTTTTCCTATTTTTTCAAGAGAAGACAAGTCAGTAGTCGATAAGAAGAAAAGCGACCGGCCCTATTAACAAATTTAATGCAACCCTGAGATAGATTCTGTTCAAAACCCACAAGCCTCTCACTGCATTCTGAATTTAAAAAAAAAAAGAAAGAAAGAGAAAGAAAAAATATTAAAAATTAAAAATAATAAAAACAAATTAAGTGGAGAAAAAAAAAAAAAAAAGAAAAAACCCAGAAGCCCCCCTCCCCGGCTGTGACAGTGAAATGAAACACTCTCAGGCAAAACCGAACTCCTGCCCTTAGACGAGGGTCAGCGTGATCGTTTATTTGAAGTCTTTTTTTTTTTGAGACAGAGTCTCTCTCTGTTGCCCAGGCTAGAGTGAGTGCCGTGGCGTCAGCCTCGCTCACAGCAACCTCCGACTCCTGGGCTCAAGCGATCCTCCTGCCTCGGCCTCCCCCCGAGTAGCTGGGACTACAGGCATGCGCCACCACTCCCGGCTAATTTTTTTTTTTTTTATTTCAGGCTTCAACAAAATTAACAGAATATTTTTTTCTATATATATTTTTTTAGTTGGCCAATCAATTTCTTTCTATTTTACTAGTAGAGACGGGGTCTCGATCTTGCTCAGGCTGGTCTCGAACTCCTGACCTTAAAGTGATCCTCCCGCCTCGGCCTCCCAGAGTGCAAACATCCTATCTTACATAAATGCACCATACATAGGGTTTACGGTTATTAGGAGCACAGAGATACATCAGCAACTAGTAACAACAAACAGTCAAGGGAATTAAAGGATGGGAGAGAGACAGAGAAAGAGAGTGAGGGCCGGGCGCGGTGGCTCACGCCTGTCATCCCGGCACTCTGGGAGGCCGAGGCGGGAGGATCGCTCCAGCTCAGGAGTTCGAGACCAGCCTGAGCAAGAGCGAGACCCCCGTCTCTACTAAAAACAGAAAGAAAATTAATTGGCCACCTAAAAATATATATATATAGAAAAAAAAATGAGCCGGGCATGGTGGCGCATGCCTGTAGCCCCAGCTACTCGGGAGGAGGCTGAGGCAGGAGGATGGCTTGAACCTCAGGAGTCTGAGGTTGCTGTGGGCGAGGCTGACGCCTCGGCACTCACTCCAGCCCCGGCGACAGAGCGAGAAAAGAAAATAGAGAGACAGAGCGAGCCATGCACGGAGGAACTCTGCCGTCTCGTGCAGAATGGGAAAGCATTTTAGTCTCACGTTCTGCTTGGGTGGCTGTGAGTCTCCCTCCCTCCAAAACGCTCTTAATTGGACGCTCGAAGGAGACAAGGTCTTAAATCAGGGAACTGTCACCCATGTGGGTTTTATTGATGGCACCTTGTTAGGAGCAGCAGTGTGGGTCTCTTGACGCCCTATTTTTTTTTTTTTTTTTTTGCACGAGATGCTCCGCTCAATAGACCCAGCGAGGTGGGCTGTAATGAGGTTTTTCAGGACGGAATCTGCTATTGAGAACGTGCTCACTATCTGCACTTCTCGAGCTTGCTTCAGAAAACCTCACTCCTTTGTCCCTGTAAGATAATGGTTTTAGGAAAACTCTTCTGCTCTTTTTTTCTGAGTCAACCGCTAGCTGTTTGGTCTGCACCCATGTCAGATAAAGAGCGGCAAGGGAGCTGGGAAGAAAAAAAAAAAAAAAAAGAAAAAGTAGCAGCTGGAGAACAAGAAAGTTCTGCAGGTGGTGGCTGAGAAGCACAGTATTGTCACTCGCTGTCCGGAGCCCTCTCTCCGAGTGCTCTGAATGCTGGTCAAAAGGCTGGACCACACATTGGGAGGCCGAGGCGGGAGGATGGCTCGAGGTCAGGAGTTGGAGACCGGCCCGAGCAAGAGCCAGACCCCCCCCCCCGTCTCTACTATAAATAGAAAGAAATTAATTGGCCAATTAAAAATATATGGAAAAAGGCCGGGCGCAGTGGCTCACGCCTGTCATCCTAGCACTCTGGGAGGCCAGGGTGGGAGGATCGCTCGAGGTCAGGAGTTCAAAACCAGCCTGAGCAAGAGCGAGACCCCGTCTCTACTATAAATAGAAAGAAATTAATTGGCCAACTAAGATATATATAGAAAAAGTTAGCCGGGCGTGGTGGCGCAAGCCTGTAGTCCCAGCTACTCAGGGAGGAGGCTGAGGCAGGAGGATCGCTTGAACCCAGGAGTGTGAGGTTGCTGTGAGCGAGGCTGACGCCACGGCACTCACTCTAGCCCGGGCGACAGAGCGAGACTCTGTCTCAAAAAAAAAAGAGCCTTGAGCAATGCAAAAGTTGATTTTAAATTGTAATCCACATGCAAGCAATCTTTATCTGTGCCACACAAAAAGGATTTCTTTTTTCCTTTCTCTTTGTTACCCGGGGATGAACGGAATTTTATTCACTTTTCCTGCCGGGACTTCTATGAGGGTCACCAAAATGCAGTTATTTTAGGGATCTCACAGCTTCAAGCCATTTCCTTAAGGAGGAATAACCTATTTCTAAAATTACATACATGAGGCCAGGCGCGGAGGCTCACGCCTGTCATCCCAGCACTCTGGGAGGCCGAGGCAGGAGGATCGCTCGAGGTCAGGAGTTCGAAACCAGCCTGAGCAAGAGCCAGACCCCGTCTCTTCTATAAATAGAAAAAAAAAAATTAATTGGCCAACTAAAAATGGGGGAAAAAAAATAAAGAAAAAAAAAAGTAAAGATTTCTGGGCTAACGTGAGCAACAGCAAAAAACCACAAATCCATGTTTGATTTCTGCAGGTTAGGGTGAGCAGTGGCAGCTCTTGAGGTTTTCGTTCCTTGAAGACAAGGGTCCTTGCTTCGAGATCGCACAGAACCAGAATCCAAATAGGCATTATTAGCATATTTTTACACAGAACATTTTCAGCTTTGTCTATAAATATGTGGAGTTTCTCCTTATATACTTTCCTCTCTCCGCTTGTTCTGTTTATAGCTAAGGACAAAACAGGGGCGTCTAGAATAGCAATGTGCAAGAAAAATATAAAGAAATCTGTTTGCCTACGCCAAATCCAGCAGACACTGGGAGTCAGGTTCTTATAAAGAGCTTCTCATGAGAGAAAGAGAGAGAGAGAGAGAGAAAGAAAGAGAGAGAAAGAGACAGAGAAAGAGAGAGGGAGAGAGAGAGAGAGGGAGAAACAAAGAGAGAGAGAGAAAGAGAGAGCGAAAAAGAGAGAAAGAGGGAAAGAGAGAGAGCAAAAAAGAGAGAAAGAGAGAGGGGAAAGAGAGAGAGAAAAAGAGAGAGGGAAAGAGAGAGAAAGAGAGAGAGAAAGAGAAAGAGAGGGAAAGAGAGAGAGAAAGAGAGAGAAAGAGAGAGAGAAAGAGAGAGAGAAAGGAAGAGAGAGAAAGAGACAGAGAAAGAGAGACAGGGAGAGAAAGAGAGAGAGAAAGAGAGAGAAAGAGAGAGAGAAAAAGAGAAAGAGAGGGAAAGAGAGAGAAAGAGAGAAAGGAAGAGAGAGAAAGAGAGAGAGAAAGAGAGAGAAAGAGAGAGAGAAAAAGAGAGAGGGAAAGAGAAAGAGAGAGGGAAAGAGAGAGAGAAAAAGAGAGAGGGAAAGAGAGAGAAAAAGAGAAAGAGAGGGAAAGAGAGAGAGAAAGAGAGGGAAAGAGAGAGAGAAAGAGAGAGAGAAAAGAAGAGAGAGAAAGAGACAGAGAAAGAGAGAAAGGGAGAGAAAGAGAGAGAGAAAGAGAGAGGGAAAGAGAAAGAGAGAGGGAAAGAGAAAGAGAGAGGGAAAGAGAGAGAGAAAAAGAGAAAGAGAGGGAAAGAGAGAGAGAAAGAGAGAAAGAGAGAGAGAAAGAGAGAGAGAAAGGAAGAGAGAGAAAGAGACAGAGAAAGAGAGACAGGGAGAGAAAGAGAGAGAGAAAGAGAGAGAAAGAGAGAGGGAAAGAGAAAGAGAGAGGGAAAGAGAGAGAAAGAAACAGAGAAAGAGAGACGGGGAGAGAAAGAGAGGGAAAGAGAGAGAGAAAGAGAGAGGGAGAGAGAAAGAGGGAGAAACAAAGAGAGAGAGAAAGAGAGAGCGAAAAAGAGAGAAAGAGAGAGGGGAAAGAGAGAGAGAAAGAGAGGGAAAGGGAAAGAGAAAGAGAGAGAGAGAAAGAGAGAGAGAAAGAGAGGGAAAGACAGAGAGAGAGAGAAGAGAGAGAGAAGAGAGAGAGAAAGAGAGAGAAGAGAGAGAGAAAAAGAGAAAGAGAGAGAAGAGAGAGAGAAAAAGAGAAAGAGAGGGAAAGAGAGAGAGAAAGAGAGAGGGAGAGAGAAAGAGGGAGAAACAAAGAGAGAGAGAAAGAGAGAGCGAAAAAGAGAGAAAGAGAGAGGGGAAAGAGAGAGAGAAAGAGAGGGAAAGGGAAAGAGAAAGAGAGAGAGAGAAAGAGAGAGAGAAAGAGAGGGAAAGACAGAGAGAGAGAGAAGAGAGAGAGAAGAGAGAGAGAAAGAGAGAGAAGAGAGAGAGAAAAAGAGAAAGAGAGGGAAAGAGAGAGAAGAGAGAGAGAAAAAGAGAGAGAAAGAGAGAGAGAAAGAGAAGAGAGAGAGAAGAGAGAGAGAAAGAGAGGGAAAGAGAGAGAAAGAGAGGGAAAGAAAGAGAGAAACAGAGACAGAGAGAGAGAGACAGAGGGAGCCAGGGTGGGGGCGCGGGCAGAGGAGTGTCCGTCTGTCCGTCCGTGCGGGGTGGACGCCCTGCCGGGCACCTGGGCCCGGGCGGCTGAGGCTGTGGAGCCCACGGAGGACGCCGCCCCTGCCCCTCACTGCCTGGGGGCTCCAGGCTCCTCGGCGAGGGGCGGCGTCCCTGTCCTGCACAGCTGCCCCGGCCCTGTCACTTCACACTCCCCATCATTGCTCCCCGTCAGAGGTATCGATCCCTGTCCCCTGTCACCTCTGCTTAAAGCCCACAGGGCAGAAGGGAAAGGAGGGAGGGAGGGCCAAACGCTCCAGGGAATGCTGAGGACAGTGATGGGAAAAAAATAAAATAAATAAATAAGAGGAAAAAAAATAATTTAAACTATAAGACATAAAATAAGACGAATAAAGAAACAAAAATAAAAAAAAAATGAAATGCGCCCGGAAAATGTATCTTATAAATTTTATATTGCCTTGTAATTTAAATCGAGTTATAATTTATATATAAATTGTAATTTGAATTCTAAGATGAAATAAGACGAATAAAAAAAACAAACGAACAAAAGCACCAGGAAAATTTATCTCATAAATTATATATATTATCTTATAGTTTAAATGATAAGATAAAATAAGATGAATTGAAAAACAGAAAATAAAAAAATAAAATGCAGCAGGAAACTTATCTTATAAATTATATATTATCTTATCATTTAAATTATTTTATCATTCAGCTCTTAATATACAGAAATGCCTAAACAATTATTTCATGAGAGTGTCTAAAACATGTAGTGTGTTTCTGAGAAATATAGTTTCATGCATTTTAGAATTTTAGGTGCCAACCGTGGCACAATGAGCTTAAGAACAAAATAATTTAAATTATCTTATCGTTTAAATGACACCACAAAATAAGATGAATAAAAAAAAACAAAAATAAAATGCACCGGGAAAATTTATCTTATAAATTATATATTATCTTATCATTTAAATTATCTTATCATTCAGTTCTTAGTGTACAGAAATGCCTACACAATTATTTCATGAGAGTGTCCAAAACATTGAGTGTGTTTCTGGGAACTATAGTTTCATGCATTTTAGAATTTTAGGTGCCAACTGTAGCACAATGAACTTAAGAACAAATTAATTCAAATTATCTTATCATTTAAATTATAAGATAAGGCTGGGCGGATCGCTCGAGGTTAGGAGTTCGAGACCAGCCTGAGCGAGAACAAGACCCCATCTGTACTAAAAACAGAACGAAATTAATCGACCAACTAAAAAAATATATATATAAAAAAAAATCAGCCGGGCATGGTGGTGTATGCCTGTAGTCCCAGCTACCCAGGAGGGAGGCTGAGGCAGGAGGATCGCTTGAGGCCAGGAGTCTGAGGTTGCTGTGAGCGAGGCTGACGCCACGGCACAAACTCTAGCCCGGGTGACAGAGTGGGACTCTGTCTCAAACAAACAAACAAACAAAAAACCCAGGTAAAGATTCCCACCAACATCAGCGCCCTAGCAATGATTTGGGAAGTGCAGAATTTTTGGAAGGGAGACCGGAGATCACCTGGGATAGTTGGACCCACCCAGCCTATGGGTTTTCCCACAAGCAAAGGAAGCCCAGAGAGGTTAGGCAGCTTCCTTGTGACACACAGGATTTTGGGAGCAGCTGAGAATGAAAGAAAAGTTTTCCTATTAAACCAGTTTTCATTCCATCCACCAGCCCTCCAAACACCAGTGTGTCAATTCGAACAGCGATGGTTTTAACTGATATTTTGGTTCCCACAGCAGATAAGATCATAAAAGAATGAGACGCTTGTTCATAGCTTGTGGAATTAGCCTCCTTAGAGTCACCCTTGTGTCCATATATCTGTATCCTAGAGGAGCAGTATTTTATTTTATACATGGTGCACATACCCTGTTTCCCCAAAAACGAAGCCTCCCCATACAACAAGCCCCAGAAGGATGTCTAAGCACATGCACAATAGAAGCCCTACCCCGAAAATCAGCCCTGGTGATGGGCGTGGCTATGAAAATCAGCCCTGGTGATGGGCGTGGCTATGAAAATCAGCCCTGGTGATGGGCGTGGCCATGAAAATCAGCCCTGGTGATGGGCGTGGCTATGAAAATCAGCCCTAGTCGTGGGCGTGGCTATGAAAATCAGTCCTAGTGGTGGGTGTGGCTATGAAAATCAGCCCTAGTGGTGGGCATGGCTATGAAAATCAGCCCTAGTGATGGGCGTGGCTATGAAAATCAGCCCTAGTGATGGGCGTGGCTATGAAAAATCAGCCCTCATGGTGGGCATGGCTATGAAAATCAGCCCTAGTGATGGGCGTGGCTATGGAAAATCAGCCCTGGTGATGGGCGTGGCTATGGAAAATCAGCCCTGGTGATGGGCGTGGCTATGAAAATCAGCCCTGGTGATGGGCGTGGCTATGAAAATCAGCCCTAGTGATGGGCGTGGCTATGGAAATCAGCCCTAGTGATGGGTGTGGCTATGAAAATCAGTCCTGGTGATGGGCGTGGCTACGAAAATCAGTCCTGGTGAGGGGCGTGGCTATGAAAATCAGCCCTAGTGATGGGCGTGGCTATGAAAATCAGCCCTAGTGATGGGCGTGGCTATGAAAATCAGCCCTGGTGATGGGCGTGGCTATGAAAATCAGTCCTGGTGATGGGCGTGGCTATGAAAATCAGTCCTGGTGATGGGCGTGGCTATGAAAATCAGCCCTGGTGATGGGCGTGGCTATGAAAATCAGCCCTAGTGAGGGGCGTGGCTGCGCAGCGCATCTGCACAACCCATGCGTGTGGTTGCGGAGCGGGAAAGAACACGAGCAGCCCTTCTCATCCGCCCCGTGAGAGCTCTAGTGCTCCACAGGAGAGATCGGGCCGGTGGCTCTAAAGGAAACAGAGTCGCGAGACATTCAGGATGGGATTCGGGGTCTGGAGAGTGAGGATGATGTTCCAGAAGAAGACGACCTCACTCTATTTGAATCAATGCAGATGGTTGCACCGTACTTAAAATAACACATCCCCTGAAAATAAGCCCTAGGGTGTCTTCTGGAGGAAAAATGAATAGAAGGCTCTGACTTATTTTCGGGGACACATGGTATATCTGTATTGTAGAGCAGCAGTATTTTGCTTTACATACGGTGCACATGCGTGTGTGTGCACGTGTTGCTATCACCCGCAAGGAACTCCAATGCATCCAGGAATGAAACACGGGCACAGCTCTTACAAGAACAGGACAGCCCCAGCCCTGTGACACGTTCCAACAGAGGATGGTCCCCTTCTGTTTAGTGTCTGTCACACTCCCTGCAGTTGTTCCCAGAATCTAGGATACTAAGGAGACCCTTATTGCCCTTTTCCCCCCAGAGCACACCCTCCACTTGTGAGCACATTGTCAGCCTTTTTTTTTTTTTTTTTTTGAGACACAGTGTCCCTTTGTTGCCCGGGCTAGAGTGAGTGCCGTGGCGTCAGCCTCGCTCACAGCAACCTCAGCCTCCTGGGCTCAAGCGATCCTCCTGCCTCAGCCTCCTCCCGAGTAGCTGGGACTACAGGCATGCGCCACCATGCCCGGCTCATTTTTTCTCTATATTTTTAGTTGGCCAATTAATTTCTCTGTATTTAGAGTAGACTCGGGGTCTCGCTCTTGCTGAGGCTGGCCTCGAACTCCTGACCTCGAGCGATCCTCCCGCCTCGGCCTCCCAGAGTGCTGGGATGACAGGCGTGAGCCACCGCCCCCGCCTTCAGCCCAGATTTTAATCAGGAATCTGGCCGTGACAGGCCCCTCTCTCCCATTTCCATATCTGGAGTTCTCCAGGTGGTTGGATTTTTTCACTAACTACCCAGGTCCAAAGCCATCGAGACTCCTCCCATTTCTTCTTCCTGGTCCCCAAACGGCATCAGGAATTTTACTTTGGGGAGCAGAATGTAAATGAGTCCTTTAAGTGGTGTGTGTTTCAGGACCCTTCCAAATAAATTCAAAAAAAAATTTTTTTTAACAGAAATTGCATCTTAATTCTTTCATCAAAAACAGAATTCAGGGCCGGGCGCGGTGGCTCACGCCTGTCATCCAAGCACTCTGGGAGGCCAAGGCGGGAAGATCGCTCGAGGTCAGGAGTTTGAAACCAGCCTGAGCAAGAGCGAGACCCCGAGTCTACTCTAAATACAGAGAAATTAATTGGCCAACTAACAAAAAATATATACATATAAAAAATTAGCCGGGCGTGGTGGCGCATGCCTGTAGTCCCAGCTACTCGGGAGGCTGAGGCAGGAGGATCGCTTGAGCCCAGGAGTCTGAGGTTGTTCTGAGCGAGGCTGACGCCACGGCACTCACTCTAGCCTGGGCGACAAAGTGACACTGTGTCTCAAAAAAAAAAAAAAAAAAAAAACAGAATTCAGATTTGGAAGCAAGCGAAATCTTACTAATAGCCAACTTTCAGCTTTGGAGCTTTCCAAAACCACAGTTTCCTCTTCCTAAGTTGTGTCTGTCGGTTGACAGAACCAATATGACTGCACGTGGGCACCGTTTGGCAAACGGGAACGCCACAGAATATAGCACGCTCGAAATTCATGTGAAAAGGAAGCTCCCGGCCAGTGGAAGCTGATTAAAATAAAGGGCGTTTGTTCTTAATCAGGGGACGGGAATCAGCTGATCTATCACCAGGGAAAGGAAAGTGATTGGCGAGCGTTCACGTCTAAGTGCCAAAGCATTAAAAACAAACTTTGATGTTTGCTGTGCTTACATTGCACTTGATAATTCGGTTTTGAGCCTCGACAGGCATTTCTCCCAGCAGGTGCACAAAAGCAAATCTTACTTAGAAAGCTCTGAGCGGCGGTAAACAGCACTTGGAAATAAACTTTAGAAAAAAATCTTTACAATTTTCTTTCTTTCTTTTTTTTTTGAGACAGAGTCTCGCTTTGTTGCCCGGGCTAGAGTGAGTGCCGTGGCGTCAGCCTCGCTCACAGCAACCTCAGACTCCTGGGCTCAAGCGATCCTCCTGCCTCAGCCTCCTCCCGAGTAGGTGGGATGACAGGCATGCGCCACCACGCCCGGCTCATTTTTTTTCTATATATATTTTTAGCTGAGCAATTAATTTCTTTCTATTTTTAGTAGAGACGGGGTCTCGCTCTTGCTCAGGCTGGTTTCGAACTCCTGACCTCGAGCCATCCGCCCGCCTCGGCCTCCCAGAGTGCTGGGATGACAGGCGTGAGCCACCGCGCCCAGTCTAAATTTTATTTTTTCCTTTTTTAAAGCAGCCTGTATCTGTACTAAAATGTTTAAAGACATCCGACTGCTGCTTTGCCATGCCTTCACAAATTTCGTTGAGGTAGGAAGTACAGGTACACCCTAGCTGCATTTTATGGGTGGGATACTCATGAGTTAGTCAGTTAAGGATAAAGAAATATCATCAAACAATATTTTTTTTTTGAGACAGAATCTCACTCTGTCGCCCGGGCTAGAGTGAGTGCCGTGGCCTCAGCCTCGCTCACAGCAACCTCAGACTCCTGGGCTCAAGCGATCCTCCTGCCTCAGCCTCCTCCCGAGTAGCTGGGACTACAGGCATGCGCCACCACACCCGGCTCATTTTTTCTATATATATTAGTTGGCCAATTGATTTCTTTCTATTTTTAGTAGATACAGGATCTCGCTCTTGCTCAGGCTGGTTTCGAACTCCTGACCCCGAGCGATCCGCCCGCCTCTGCCTCCCACAGTGCCAGGATGACAGGCGTGAGCCACCGAGCCCGGCCCATCAAACAATATTTTTAAAGCTCCTCCATGTGAGAATCCAATTGTCTGGTTTGCAAAAGACCTATTATTAGTTGTAACCTCAGGAAGACCTATGTGATGTATGTATGCAAATAGAGAGAGAAAAAAAAAACAGTTATCACTGGAAAAAACTCGTTCAAGTTCAAGTTCATACCAAGGCCTTTGCCTTTGGAAAAAGCATGAGAGAAAATCCACCTTCTGCCTTCCAACATGCTCACAATATCTGGGAAGGAGACCTGCAGAACGGGCTTAAGGCTGAGCACTTTCTACGCAGAGTAAAATAAAATATACATGTGCAGTCAATTAAAACAATGTGCCTACATAAATAGGCACCACACTTGTTCTTACATAGCTACATTATTTAGCTAAATATACATTGAACAGCTGGGACTGAAACCAAAAAAAAACCCACATACAGCAGATTGTAATAAAAACCTGCAGTTGTATTTAGTTACCTGCACGTTTTAATCTGGTGCATGCAACCAAAGCCAACGGTGTTCAGAGTTGGATAACTGTGCCTCCTTGCTCCTAGAAATGTCAACACCAAAGTATGTTCTGGAAAACGCCTTTTTCTTTAAATATTTTTTACTTGTTTTTTTCGATGTTTTTTTTTTTTATGGAATGAATGTACACAGAAGTTTTCTAAATGCATTGTATTTATATTTCCCTCTCTCTCTCTCTTTTTTTTTTTTTTTTTTTTGAGACAGAGTCTCACTCTGTTGCCCGGGCTAGAGTGAGTGCCGTGGCGTCAGCCTCGCTCACAGCAACCTCAGACTCCTGGGCTCAAGCCATCCTCCTGCCTCAGCTTCCTCCTGAGTAGCTGGGACTACAGGCATGCGCCACCACGCCCGGCTAATTTTTTCTATATATATTAGTTGGCCAATTAATTTCTTTCTATTTATATTTTTTTTATTTTTTTTTTTTATTTTTTTATTTTTTCTTTTTTTTTTTTCTTTTTTAATATATCTATTGTGATGAAATCTTTCTATTTATAGTAGAGACGGGGGTCTCGCTCTTGCTCAGGCTGGTCTCGAACTCCTGACCTCGAGCAATCCACCCGCCTCGGCCTCCCAGAGTGCTAGGATGACAGACATGAGCCACCGCACCCGGCCTCTCTCTTTTTTTTTTTTTTTTTTTTTTTTTTTTTTTTTTTTTTTTTTGAGACAGAGTCTCACTCTGTTGCCCGAACTAGAGTGCCATGGCATCAGCCTAGCTCACAGCAGCCTCCAACTCCTGGACTCAAACAATCCTCCTGCCTCAGCCTTCTCCCGAGTAGCTGGGACTACAGGCATGCACCACCATGCCCAGCTGATTTTTTTCTTTATATATATTTTTTAGTTGGCCAATTGATTTCTTTCTATTTTTTTTTTAGTAGAGACGGGAGTCTCGCTCTTGCTCAGGCTGGTCTTGAACTCCTGACCTTGAGCGATCCTCCCACCTCAACCTCCCAGAGTGCTGGGATCACAGGCGTGGGCCACCGCGCCCGGCCACAGGTAGCAGGTGTTTGTGATAAGAAAAAGTAACTGTAACTCAGTAGCAAGTGGAGAAGAGAATTATCTACAAACAGAATGTCATGGAACAATACCTTACTCAGGGTTAGCTCAGAGGAGCAGCCCACACAATAAAAGGCAGAGACCCCAGGCATTGCTTTCTGGGCTTAGAGCAAGAAATCAAATCATCAGAAACTTTGGCATTCATGCCTGAGAGTGTTGTGGTTTGAAGGAGCTAAGGATTTTTTCTATTTTCTTTTCTTTTTCTTTTCTTTCCTTTTCTTTTCTTTTCTTTTCTTTTCTTTCTTTCTTTTCTTTTCTTTTTTTTTTTTTGTGACATTGGGCTTCTTTGGCGTGGCCTTCTCTGGTATTTTAAAGAGTAGAAGAAACAGGCCGGGCACAGTGGCTCACGCCTGTAATCCTGGCACTCTGGGAGGCCGAGGCGGGAGGATCGTTTGAGCTTAGATCCTAGCAGGTTCACACAGCCTCAGCCACGGCAGCAGAGGTAGTAAGTGTCTTCCCTTGTCTCTGGTTTCCCGAAGACAGCAGCCCCGGGTCTTAGATGCTACCGCAAGAAAATTCTGCAGACTGAGCCTGAGTAGGATCACTCAGCCCTGGGGCAAAGACAAAAAAAAAAAAGACTCAGGGAGGCCGAGGCAGGAGGATCGCTCAAGGTCCGGAGTTCCAGACCAGCCTGAGCAAGATTGAGACCCCGTCTCTACTATAAATAGAAAGAAAATTAGCTGGACAACTAAAAATATATAGAAAAAATTAGCCGGCATGGTGGCGCATGCCTGTGGTCCCAGCTACTCGGGAGGAGGCTGAGGCAGGAGGATCGCTTGAACCTCAGGAGTCGGAGGCTGCTGTGAGCGAGGCTGACGCAACGGCACTCACTCTAGCCTGGGCAGCAAAGCGAGACTCTTGTCTCTAAAAATAAGTAAATCAATAAAAATTTTAAAAATTTAAAAAAAATATGGAAAAAATATAATTGGCTAACCAAAAATATATAGAAAAAATGAGCCGGGCGTGGTGGCGCATGCCTGTAGTCCTAGCTACTCGGGAGGAGGCTGAGGCAGGAGGATCGCTTGAACCTCAGGAGTCGGAGGCTGCTGTGAGCGAGGCTGACGCCACGGCACTCACTCTAGCCTGGGCGACAGAGCGAGACTCAGTCTCAAAAAAAAAAAAATAATAATAACACATAGAGGGATTAGGAGGAAGAACTTAAGGGGGAAATAAAAAATCTGAAGAAAAGCCCTGGCCCCCCCCCCCCCCCCGTGGCAGGTACAAATTGTGGGGGACGCTGTCAGGTGTCTTCTGCAGGCTTTTTGAAGAATGGCTCTTTACAACCGAGCTCTGCCCGGAGCTAAGATTGTCTCTTACTTAACAAGCGAGGGGGAAAAAAAGAAAAAAAAAAAAAAAAAAAGGCAGGTGACACGATTGATTCCACTTTTGAATTACAGAGGGCTATTGATTTTTCATTAAGGTTCCCGGGGCTGCTGGTGGGAGCCAGGAGAGAGAGAGACAAGAGGGGAAGGTGATTCACGGATCGGACCGGAGGGCCATGTTCCTCTATCGGCTTCCTGCCACCGCCCATTATTCCCGGTTCTAAATGTATATCGAGGCCACTTTATTTTCATCCTTGCCTCCTGTCCTCAGAAACCCCTCCCCGGGCCGGGCGGGGTGGCTCCCGCCTGTCATCCCAGCACTCTGGGAGGCCGAGGCGGGAGGATCGCTTGAGGTCAGGAGTTCGAGGCCAGTCTGAGCAAGAGCGAGACCCCGTCTCTACTAAAAATAGAAAGAAATTAATTGGCCAACTAGAAATATATATATATATATAGATCACTGCTTCATAATGTCTCAAAGAAGAAGAAATAAATAAAATAAAAAGAACCAAAATAATTTTGAAAAACTAAAAAAAAGGAAAAAATAGAGAGAGAGAAAAAATGAGCCGGGCGTGGTGGTGCATGCCTGTAGTCCCAGCTACTCAGGTGGAGGCTGAGGCAGGAGGATCGCTTGAGCCCAGGAGTTGGAGGTTGCTGTGAGCGAGGCTGACCCACGGCACTCTAGCCCGGGCGACAGAGCAAGACTGTGTCTCAAAAATAATAACATAAAAGAAAAGAAATAGATATAAAACATCTATTTGCATGAAGCCCACAGCTAAAATGTGATCAGATGACACAGGGGTGGCCGGGCGCGGTGGTGGCTCACGCCTGTCATGCCAGCACTCTGGGAGGCCGAGGCGGGAGGATCGCTCGAGGTCAGGAGTTCGAAACCAGCCTGAGCAAGAGCGAGACCCCGTCTCTACTAAAAAATAGAAACAAATTACTTGGCCAACTAAAAATATATAGAAAAAAAATTAGCCGGGCGTGGTGGCGCATGCCTGTAGTCCCAGCTACTCGGGAGGCTGAGGCAGGAGGATCGCTCGAGGTCAGGAGTCTGAGGTTGCTGTGAGCGAGGCTGACGCCACGGCACTCACTCTAGCCCGGGCAACAGAGTGAGACTCTGTGTCAAAAAATTAAAAAAAATAAAAGGAATAAAACCTTGAAGACCAAATGCCTCCCACACATACACCATCAGGTCACTGCCGTTTCTATCGCGCTAAGACCCAGTTTGAATATTTCAGACAAGGCACTAGCGGCGCTGTATTTTATAACCCCGCAAGGCACCGAGTTCGAAACTTGCCTCTAAAGGATAGGATCGAAGCACTGCGTCCGAAGAAATCCGACGGTCAATAATGAAGCTTCCATCTTCGCGTTTCATAAAATACGGGGTGAGGGTGTTTACTCGCTGGGTCAAAAAAAAAAATAAAAATAAAAATAAAAAGAAGAATAAATAACTGCTTTCTTATGACCTAGGATTCTTTGGAGCTATCCACTTTGACTTGAGATTTCCAGGCGTGTTCTGCCTCTTGCTATGGTTTTCTGACGCCGTCATATAAAACAGACTGAGGCTTTATATTTGTTATCACGGATGAACGCTAAATATAAGTTGAATTTATAGTCCGCAGTCCTCTTATAGTTTTTGCAATGGCTCCCTTTACAGGGAGAATTTACAACGAAGGCAAGAATGTAGAGGGGAAAAAAATGAATTATTTCGTAACCAAGTTTTCCACTTATAGTTGGATTCATCTCTTGTAAACATATTTTTTCCCATTTCTTTTTACTTCTTTAGAAAGCTAAAGTTTAAATTTATCTCTTTTAAAAAGCTAACACCAGGCGGGGCGCGGTGGCGGCTCACGCCTGTCATGCCAGCACTCTGGGAGGCCGAGGCGGGAGGATCGATGGAGGTCAGGAGTTCGAGGCCAGCCTGAGCAAGAGCGAGACCCCCGTCTCTACTAAAAATAGAAAGAAATTAATCAGCTAATTAATATACATAGATAGAAAAAAATGAGCCGGGCGTGGTGACAGTAAGACTCTGTCTGAAAAACAAACAAACAAAAAAGAATTGTTCTTAGAGGTTCATTGCAAAGAATAATAAGTTGCCAAAGACATCTAGAAAGCATAATAATATCATATCCCTGCTTCTTCTTTTTTTTTTTATTACTTGACATGATCTATTAAGATTTTCTACTTTGTCTTGGGTGAGTTTTGATAATTTGTCTCTTTCTAGGAATTCATCTATTTCATCTACATTGTCAAACTTTTGGCATGAAGCTGTTCATAATATTCCCTTATAATCCTTTTAATTTCTATATGGCTGCAGTGATGTTCACTTAGAATTTTAAATTCTTTATTTTTTGAGACAGAGTCTCCCTCTGTCACCCGGGCCAGAGTGAGTGCCGTGGCGTCAGCCTCGCTCACAGCAACCTCCAACTCCTGGGCTCGAGCGATCCTCCTGCCTCAGCCTCCTCCCGAGTAGCTGGGACTACAGGCATGCGCCACCACGCCCGGCTAATTTTTTTTATGTGTATATTTTTAGTTGGCCAATTAATTTCTTTCTATTTTTAGTAGAGACAGGGGGTCTCGCTCTTGCTCAGGCTGGTCTCGAACTCCTGACCTCGAGCGATCCTCCCGCCTCGGCCTCCCAGAGTGCTGGGATGACAGGCGTGAGCCTCCGCGCCCGGCCTCATCTGCTTTCTAGATGTCAGAGAGCAACATGTGTCGGGGGAGAAGTGCAAGGCGCCAGCTGGCAGGACGCACACAATACCTGCGTCACGGCCATCAACCCACCAGCAAGCACGTCCCCACCACGACTTTGTCAGCCGTCTGTTCATTAGCTTCTTACGAGCAAACACTGCAGACGGGCAGCAGATCATAATAAATGCCGGCTATTAGAGGATAGGAGGGACACAGCAAATAAGACTTCCAAATAAAAAAAAACAAAAACATGGGCCGGGCGCGGCGGCTCACGCCTGTCATCCCGGCACTCTGGGAGGCCGAGGCGGGAGGATCGCTTGAGCCCAGGAAGTTGAGGTTGCTGTGAGCGAGGCTGGGCAACAGAATCAGAATCTGTCTCAAAAAATTTAAAAAAAAAAAAAATTTTAACTGGGTGGTGTGGGGGAGGGGAAGGCAACACACACAACCTAAACATTTGTGCCCCCATAAAATGCTGAAATAAAACAAATTAAAGCATATATAAATTATAGGCAGAGTAAGAATGGAAAAATGTAAAATATTGTGTTTTTGTCTACCGAAGGGACAATAATATTTTTGCTGTTATTAAAACATTTAGTTTTCTAAAAAAAAATAAAAATAAAAATAAATTTTAAAAAGGAAGGACTGGGCCTTCCTAACAACCTGCCTCTTTCATCCCACGAACAAGCCGGGGAAGGAGCTTCCAGAACCAGAGCCGGGTCTGCTCTCGCTCTCTCTCTCTGTCTCTCTCTGTCTCTGTCTCTGTCTCTCTCTCTCTGTCTCTGTCTGTCTGTCTCTCTGTCTCTCTCTGTCTCTGTCTGTCTGTCTCTCTGTCTCTCTCTGTCTCTGTCTGTCTCTCTCTGTCTCTGTCTGTCTCTCTCTGTCTCTGTCTGTCTCTCTCTGTCTCTGTCTCTCTCTCTGTCTCTCTCTGTGTCTCTCTGTCTCTGTCTCCCTGTGTCTCTCTCTGTCTCTCTCTGTCTCTCTCTCTGTCTCTCTCTGTCCCTGTCTCCCTGTGTCTCTCTCTGTCTCTCTGTCTCTCCCTGTCTCACTCTCTCTGTCTCTGTCTCTCCCTGTCTCACTCTCTCTGTCTCTGTCTCTCTCTGTCTCTGTCTCTCTGTCTCTCCCTGTCTCTCACTCTCTCTGTCTCTGTCCTCTCTGTCTCTGTCTCTCTCTCTGTCTGTCTCTCTCTCTCTGATTCTCTCTCTCTGACTCTCTCTGTCTTTGTCTCTCTGTCTCTCTCTCTGTGTCTCTCTGTCCCTGTCTCTCTGTGTCTCTCTGTCTCTGTCTCTCTTGCTCTCTCTCTGTCTCTCTGTCTCTCTCTGTCTCTGTCTCTCTGTCTCTCCCTATCTCTCCCTGTCTCTCACTCTCTCTGTCTCTGTCCTCTCTGTCTCTCTCTCTCTGATTCTCTCTCTCTGACTCTCTCTGTCTCTCTCTCTGTCTCTCTGTCTCTCCCTCTCTCTCCCTCGGTTTGCAGGAGCCAGAGCTTGCCTGGAGGAGGGAACCCCCGGCCGAGCCCCTTCCCGCCCCACCAGCCCGGACCCGGCGGGGGGCCGAGCCGGGACAGACACCCTTGAGCTGGAGCACCACAAAACAAACCTCAGAAAGGCAAAGTGCAGCAAAACGTGCCCGCCGGCCTCCCTTCTCCAGCCTCTGGTCTTCCCAGAGCGGAGGCTGCGAGACCCCCGTGCCCCAACACGGCGAGCCGGGCCGGCCGGCCGGGACAGGAGGCGGGCTGGGAGCCCCTGGCGGGGACACGGCCTGGCCGGGCCGCACCCCGGCTCTCCCCGCTCCCGTCCCCGGCAGCCAGTGCACATAAATCTCCCTCCTGTCATCGGCCTCCTCTGACAGACGCTGCCTCATCACACTTAATCTAGGGTGAAATTTCCCAGCCGTCGGAGCTAAATTACCGGCAGCCATCAAGGGGAGCGATATTTATTTGTCGCGGGGCTAATGACCTGTCTCCCCCGGAACCACCCACCGCTGGGTATTTACCGGGGCGCAGATGCTCGGCCTCAAAATGAGCGCGGATGTCAGCGGGCGCCATCCCTCACTCCCTCCTCCTCCCCGGCCGCCGGGATTGACTCCCAGACACCCCGTTGACACGGGCTGGGCCACTTCCAAGCCCATCAGCTGCTCCGCCTGGCCGGGACACCAGCCTCTCACGCCACGGCACTCTGGGAGGCCGAGGCGGGAGGATCGCTCGAGGCCGGGAGTTCAAAACCAGCCTGAGCAAGAGCGAGACCCCCGTCTCTACTAAAAATAGAAAGAAATTAATTAACCAACTAAAAATATATATAGAGAAAAAATTAGCCGGGCATGGTGGCACGTGCCTGTTGTCCCAGCTACTCGGGAGGGAGGCTGAGGCAGGAGGATCGCTTGAGCATAGGAGTCTGAGGTTGCTGTGAGCGAGGCTGACGCCACGGCACTCACTCTAGCCTGGGCAACAGAGCAAGACTCTGTCTCAAAAAAAAAAAAAAGAAGAAGAAGAAGAAGAAGAACAGGCCAGGCGCGGTGGCTCACGTCTGTCATCCCAACACTCTGGGAGGCCGAGGCAGGTGGATCGCTCAAGGTCAGGAGTTCAAAACCAGCCTGAGCAAGAGCGAGACCTCGTCTCTACTAAAAATAGAAAGAAATTAATTGGCCAACTAATATATATATAGAAAAAATCAGCCGGGCATGGTGGCGCATGCCTGTAGTCCCAGCTACACGGGAGGAGGCTGAGGCAGGAGGATCGCTTGAGCCCAGGAGTTGGAGGTTGCTGTGAGCGAGGCTGACGCCACGGCACTCACTCTAGCCCGGGCAACAGAGTGAAACTCTGTCTCGAAAAACAAAAAACAAAGAAACAAAAAGGAAACATTGAAAGGACCGAGTTCCTTTCACGAAAGCTGTATCAATTTTGTAACTGTTTTTGTTTTTTTAGCACTCGGCTACTTTTTAACACTGATGCGGAAACACCGAAACATTGTTGCGTGTTGCTCATCTTTACCATTGCAACGTTGTGTACCTGAACTAGTTGCTTGAGAGGATGATATACATACAGCGCAAAGTCCTGTTTATTAATTTCTGAGCTTTGCAAAGCAGTTTGCAGTTGTCAAAACATTGTAGCATGCCTTCTCTCATTAAACCCTGACAATGAGCCTGATTAGGCGGAGAGCAGCTACTATTAGCTCCTTGTTCTCGGTGAGAAAAATGCGTTTCAACCCAGGGTAATGCAGATCCGAGCAGCCTGGAGCCCAGGCTCTGCAATCTCGCTCTTGAATTCGGGGTCTATGCTAAGCATTCTCGGCCCAGCAGCTGGAGGAATGCAAGTTTATGTGCACGCAGGGCTTGCCGTCAACTCAGACGCTGAGGCTGGTGGTCAGGGCTGCTGACTCCTGAGCGTGAGTTTTCTCTAGTTAAAAAAAAAAAAAAAAAAAGAGGAATGGCTAGGTGCGGTGGCTTATGCTTGTCATCCCAGCACTCTGGGAGACCGAGGCGGGAGGATCGCTCGAGGTCAGGAGTTCAAGACCAGCCTGAGCAAGAGCGAGACCTCGTCTCTACTATATATATATTTTTTTTTTTTTTAGTCAAGCTAACCTTCCAAGATTCGTCTCTACTATAAAAATAGAAAGAAATTAATTGGCTAACTAAAAATATATATATAGAAAAAATGAGCCAGGCACGGTGGCACATGCCTGTAGTCCCAGCTACTCGGGAGGAGGCTGAGGCAGGAGGATCGCTTGAGCCCAGGAGTCGGAGGTTGCTGTGAGCGAGGCTGATGCCACGGCACTCACTCTAGCCTGGGGAACGAGACTCTGTCTCAAAAAACAACAACAAAAAAAAAACAAACAAGAACAGGCAGGGCGCGGTGGCTCACACCTGTCATCCCAGCACTCTGGGAGGCCGAGGCGGGAGGATCGCTCGAGGTCAGGAGTCCGAGACCAGCCTGAGCAAGAGCGAGACCCCCGTCTCTACTATAAAAATAGAAAGAAATTAATTGGCCAACTAAAAATATATATAGAAAAAATCAGCCGGGCGTGGTGGCGCATGCCTGTAGTCCCAGCTACTCGGGAGGAGGCTGAGGCAGGAGGATCGCTTGAGCCCAGGAGTCTGAGGTTGCTGTGAGCGAGGCTGACGCCACGGCACTCACTCTAGCCCGGGCGACAGAGCGAGACTCTGTCTCAAAAAAACAAAAAAAAAAAACAAAAAAAAGAGCAATGATAGATATTCTGCTAACACATCTCCTATAAGGACAGATAATGAGCCTACAATAGCTCAAGGCCATTAAGATGACGCAGAAATTAAAAAAAAAAAAAAAATCTCATCCCTGCAAGAGCAGGCAAAGAAAACCTTCCCTCCCTTTACAATGTCAAAGCAACTAGAAAACAGAAAAAGCCAAAACAAACTTGGAACTGAGGTGAGATAGAATTCTACACCATTCTTTGCTACCCCACCGAATTATACAAAAAACAAACAAACAAACAAACAAAAAAAAAAACCATAATGAAATTCCAGGAAACATCAGATGCTGCAAGTACCTGAAGATAATTTTGTTTTTATAACCAATTCCAGGCAGATAAATACCGGAATCCTTTGCAATTTCTCCGGGATGAAGCTGAAGTGTCATCAAGATTTACGCCCCCCCCCTTTGCAGTTGACTTTTCAGGGGAACATTCATTTACATAAACAGATAATCCGAGATAAAAAATTTCCATTAGACAAAGGTGAAATGGATCAATTTCCTCTGCCAAGACAAATCTTAAATCTTGAACGGATAGGGTCATTACCACGCGCCGGCCCCATTTCGGAAATAATGTATTTTTTTTTTTTTTTTTTTTAAATCAGCCGATATAGCAGCCATTCCGGGCCTTCCAATTATCTTTAAGAAAAGCTTATTCTGTGCACAATAAACCACATTACCGCACAATATGATACAGTCCATAAAGATCACAATGTTTTATGAAAGGTTAAAGAAAGCTCAGCACATTCAGGGGAGTGTCGCAACCTGCAAAGTCTTTCAAGACTTTGGCTGAAGGCTTGCCAAGGATCTGCAAAGTGCAAGACCCTTTTTCCGATTTTTCGGGGACAAAAAAAAAAACGGGGAAGGAGAGAGCAGGATGAACCCTGGGGGTTCCCACAGATGAGACGGGAGGGGAAATCCGATCACAAGAAATCTCCTCTCTCCTTGTTTTGGAAAGTAACCAGACTCCTTGCTTTTAAGAGCTACTTATCAGGCCGGGCGAGGTGGCTCAGGCCTGTCATCCCAGCACTCTGGGAGGCCGAGGCGGGAGGATCGCTCGAGGTCAGGAGTTCGAGACCAGCCTGAGAAAGAGCGAGAGCCTCGTCTCTACTAAAACTACAAAGAAATTAGCTGGACAACTAATATATATAGAAAAAATGAGCCGGGCGTGGTGGTGCATGCCTGTAGTCCCAGCTACTCAGGAGGAGGCTGAGGCAGGAGGATCGCTTGAGCCCAGGAGTCGGAGGTTGCTGTGAGCGAGGCTGACGCCACGGCACTCACTCTAGCCTGGGCAGCAGAGTGAGACTCTGTCTCAAAAAAAAAAAAGAAGAAGAAGAAGAAGAAGAACCTCCATTCTGAGCTTCTTGTGGATGCCATTCCTCTTTGCTTGCCTTCGTCACCTGTCCGGAAGAGAAGACCATCACGATCAAGTTCGGGAGAAATTTTCTTTCCATGTAACTCTATAACTGGTACATGCCTGTGAGAATGCTCAGCAGGAACAGAAAATGTCTTTGAGGCCGGGCGCGGGCTGCTCACGCCTGTCATCCCGGCACTCTGGGAGGCCGAGGAGGGAGGATCGCTTGGGCTCAGGAATTCGAGGCCAGCCTGAGCGAGAGCGAGACCCCCGTCTTCTCTACTGAAAACAGGAATCAATGAATGAATGAAGTGAAAACAGCAGAGGCAGGATGGACGTGCACACGTGAGCCAGGGGCACCAGCAGGACCCTTCAGCAAGCCTAGAACTCCAAACCACAGCCGGCCTCCAGGCTGGAGGCCATGGGGCCTTGCTCTCAAGGTTATTTATTTTTATTTTTATTGTTTTATTTTATTTTATTTTGAGACAGAGTCTCACTCTGTTGCCCGGGCTAGAGTGAGTGCCCTGGCGTCAGCCTCGCTCACAGCAACCTCCAACTCCTGGGCTCAAACGATCCTCCTGCCTCAGCCTCCTCCCGAGTAGCTGGGACCACAGGCATGCGCCACCACGCCCGGCTCATTTTATATATATATATTTTTTTAGTTGGCCGATTAATTTCTGTCTGTTTATAGTAGAGACAGGGGTCCTGCTCTTGCTCAGGCTGGTCTCCAACTCCTGACCTCGAGCGATCCTCCCGCCTCGGCCTCCCAGAGTGCCGCCGGGATGACAGGCGTGAGCCACCGCACCCGGCCCCCCCTCAAGGTCAGAGAGAGAGGGGACTGAGTTTTCTCAGTGACCCTATTTCTCCGCAAGGAGCCTTTACAAGCCAGCCAGGGAGAGCCTGAGACGTCCGGGTTTTTGCGGACACACTTTCCTGAGCGGTGAACCGGCCCTGGCGTGTCATTTTTTTTTTTTTTTGACATTTTATGCGTGTGTAAATGGCCATTCTTTCCGTGGCTGGGACATTGGTCATAATGCCTAACGGTGTGCAGAGGGTCGCCGTATAAAACTCACAGCCCGGTGGCCACACGTGTGCTCAAGGCAAAAGCCTATTTTGCAAGCCCCTGGCTTTAGGAGGAGAGAATGTCTATGAAAACATCTATCTATGAAAAATAAGGCCGGGCGCAGCAGCTCACGCCTGTCATCCCAGCACTCTGGGAGGCCGAGGCGGGAGATCGCTTGAGGTCAAGAGTTCGAGACCAGCCTGAGCAAGAGCCAGACCCCGTCTCTACTAAAAATAGAAAGAAATTAATTGGCCAACTAAAAATATATATACAAAAAATTAGCCGGGCGTGGTGGCGCATGCCTGTAGTCCCAGCTACTTGGGAGGCTGAGGCAGGAGGATCGCTTCAGCCCAGGAGTCTGAGGTTGCTGTGAGCGAGGCTGACGCCACGGCACTCACTGTAGCCTGGGCAACAGAGTGAGACTCTGTCTCAAAAAAAAAAAAAAAAGAAAGAAAGAAAGAAAGAAAAATAAATGAGGCATCCTTGCTCATTCTCTGTGTTGGGGCAACAGCCTCGATTTTTTTTTCCACGGGGTGGTGGTGGGGGCGTGGGGGTGTTTTTTTCAGTTCATACTTGAAAACCCTGGCTTGCTCCATGGCCTCATCATTTTCCAGTCCATCAAAAAAAATAAAATAAAATAAATAAATTCCAATAACCGCAAAGCAAATCGCCGAAGGCGGTCGGGGCAAACCATAAACTCCTGTCTACACTGGCTCCATGGGGGTGGCTGTCAGTCAAACATATCTGGGCTTGCAGGGAAGGGAACGCTCAAAAAGCAATGAATATCCATGCTGGATCTCCTTCTAGCAGACGTTCAATGAATTAATAATAAACATACGGTAGGGGGGACGGGTATTTATAAAATATAGAAGTGAGATAGGGAAGGAAAAAAAGAAAAAGAAAAAAAAAAGAAAGAATATCAACTGGGGTTACCGGGGCTGGGAAAAAAAAAAAAAAACATGTAAAAAGAAGGATAATCTTTTTTCCCATCAAGCTAGACTCTACCTTGAACAGTTCTCATCACAATGTTTCTTAAATTACAGAGGAAAATAGGATTTTTGTTTTGTTTTGTTTTTTGTTTTTTTTGGGGGGACAGAAGCTCACTCTGTTGCCCGGGCTAGAGTGAGTGCCGTGGCGTCAGCCTCGCTCACAGCAACCTCAGACTCCTGGGCTCAAGCAATCCTCCTGCCTCAGCCTCCTCCCGAGTAGCTGGGACTACAGGCATGCGCCACCACGCCCGGCTCATTTTTTCTATATATATATTAGTTGGCCAATTAATTTCTTTCTATTTTTAGTAGAGACGGGGTCTTGCTCTTGCTCAGGCTGGTCTCGAACTCCTGACCTCCAGCGATCCTCCCGCCTCGGCCTCCCAGAGTGCTGGGATGACAGGCGTGAGCCACCTCGCCCGGCCGGAAAATAGGTTTTGGTTTTTGTTTTTTAACAGCAAAAAAACTGAGAATCTGCTTGGGATAAAGAACTTCCAAAGAAAGATTCCTGTCTTTTTATCAACAGAATTCACCATTAGCCCAATCCCGACACTTACCCTTGTCTAAAAAGTAGATTACTGAGTCTATGGATTTTATACCACCCTAAAACCAATAGTTGATGAAGATACATATTTGATCTGAGTCCAGTAGACGTTCCATGAACACGTGTCACGCCGAATTCAAGCCTTTTAATTGTGCTTATTTTCTTTTCTGCCTCCCAGATTTGCACCATTGTTTTTGCCTTGATACTGTTTCCATCTGGGCAGACCAAAAAAAAAAAAAAAAGAAAGAAGGCAGAGATGAAAATGTTTAAAGCGGGTAAACGTAACATCAACGGAAAAAAGCCAAACTCTGTAAAATAATTTTAAAGAGATTTTATTCTGAGCCAAATTGGAGGACCATGACCCGGAGCCACTGCCAAGAGGCCTTGAGCAGGTGGACTCACTACGGTTGGGTCACAGTTTGGTTTTTATACATTTCAGGGAGAGGCAGGGGTTACAGGTGAAGCCATCAATCAATACGTGGGAGGCAGACATCGGTTTGGCCCCAAAAGGTGGGACAACTTGAAGTGGGCGGGACTTACAGGTAACAGGTGGGTTTAAAGATTCTTTGGCCTGTCATTGGTTAAAGACATGCAGCTTTGTCTAAAGGCTTGGACTGTTTCGACAGAAGGAGCTGTTATCAGAGACAAGCCGCGGGACACAGATTTGTTGTAAATTGAGGACCTGCAGGTGTGTCTTGCATACCCTTACGCCTGCTAATGGGTCACAAAGGATGTCCCCAAAAAGAGAGGGGGACATGGTGAGGCCTGTCTGACCTCCCTCCTCCTGGCAGACAATTTAGTTTTAGGACATTCCTTTGGCCACGAGGAAGGGGTCCAATTCAGTCAGCCGGTATGGGGGGGGGGGCATGAGCCTTAAAATTTCATTTTAGTTCACAGTAACAAGGCATGTCAACATGTTTTTCAACCGTGTTAAAATGTGAGATTTAAAATAAAGGCTTAGTCCGGTTGCGGGGGCTTACGCCTGTCATCCCAGCACTCTGGGAGGCCAAGGAGGGAGGATCGCTCGAGGTCAGGAGTTCGAGACCAGCCTGAGCAAGAGCGAGACCCCCCCCCCCCCCGTCTCTACTAAAAATAGAAAGAAATTAATTGGCAAACTAAAAATATACAGAAAAAATGAGCCGGGCGTGGTGGCGCATGCCTGTAGTCCCAGCTACTCGGGAGGAGGCTGAGGCAGGAGGATCGCTTGAGCCCAGGAGTTGGAGGCTACTGTGAACGAGGCTGACGCCACAGCACTCGCTCTAGCCTCTGTCTCCAAAAAAAAAAAAAAAAAAAAGGTGAACAGAGATGAAACTCGTGTCTAATTCAGAACCCCGATTGAAACAAAGCCAGTTTGACTCTGGTACCAAATAACACTTATTACATAAACATGCTTTCTCATGATTATATCTAATATTTAGGAACACATTTACCACTCCGCAGATGTCCAAAAGTATAAAAATAACCCGGGTGCAATTCATTTGGGAACAGCAAACACCACACGTGTCACGAGATGAGAAACTGCTAAAGGCTTGCTAATAAATAATCTAACTTCTATTTGCTTCCTAATCTCTCTCTCTCTTTTTTTTTTTTTTTTTTTTTTTTGAGACAGAGTCTCGCTTTGTTGCCCAGGCTAGAGTGAGTGCCGTGGCGTCAGCCTCGCTCACAGCAACCTCAAACTCCTGGCTCAAGCGATCCTCCTGCCTCAGCCTCCTCCCGAGTAGCTGGGACTACAGGCATGCATCACCACGCCCGGCTAATTTTTTCTATAAATATTAGTTGGCCAATTAATTTCTTTCTATTTATAGTAGAGACGGGGGTCTCGCTCTTGCTCAGGCTGGTTTCGAACTCCCGACCTCGAGCAATCCTCCCGCCTCGGCCTCCCAGAGTGCTAGGATTACAGGCGTGAGCCACTGCGCCCGGCTTCTCTCTTTTAAAAATGATAGAAGAGAACCAAGTTGGGCAGAGGAGTAGACTGAGTGCTTAGGTCTTCCTGTTCCTTCCCTTTCTCACGTAATTCCTTGACTCTGTCTTTGTGGTTCTTTTTTATTTATTTATTTATTTTTGAGACAGAGTCTCACTCTGTTGCCCGGGCTAGAGTGAGTGCCGTGGCGTCAGCCTCGCTCACAGCAACCTCAGACTCCTGGGCTCAAGCGATCCTCCTGCCTCAGCCTCCTCCCAAGTAGCTGGGACTACAGGCATGCGCCACCACACCCGGCTGATTTTTTCTGTATATTTTTATTTGGCCAATTAATTTCTATTTTTAATAGAGACAGGGGGTCTCGCTCTTGCTCAGGCTGGTTTCGAACTCCTGACCTTGAGCAATCCTCCCGCCTCAGCCTCCCGAGTAGCTGGGACTGCAGGCACGCGCCACCTCGCCCGGCTCATTTTTTCTATGTATTTTTAGTTGGCCAATTAATTTCTTTCTATTTTTAGTAGAGACGGGGGTCTCGCTCTTCTTGCTCAGGCTGGTTTCGAACTCCTGACCTCGAGCGATCCTCCCGCCTCGGCCTCCCAGAGTGCTGGGACGACAGGCGTGAGCCTCCGCACCCGGCCTCCAATCACACTCTGAATCCTTCGAGGCATCCTCTCTCCTAGGTCATCTTCCTCGAGCTGCCATCGGACGGCCGAACACAGTCATGCGACTTCCTTCGGCGACACCATTTGTTCCTATTAACACTCCCCGGGACAAAGGACGTGCAGGGAGATTCGGAACTCCAAGTACCCGTCTGCCTGCAAACCGGCAGGAAAAGTTCCCCAAGCAGCCGGGTTTTGGATACCAAGAATAGCCTGGCTGTTCCCTAGCCATCTTCCAAGCCCCATGTGTTTGCTTAGTTAACACACTAAACTTTTTTTTTATTTTATTTTATTTTTTTTTTCCCTTCTTCCCCCTACTGCCAGAATTGCAAAGTCAAAATAGCAGTGGAGGAGCAAGCTGTTCTGCCTCATGTCGAATCAACATTCCTTGCTCAGTGTATCAAAACACAGAGCGCGCGCGGAGCGAAGGCAACACAGCTCTGCAGAGAGCTGCCCCGCTGGGGATCTTCTTCCTGGGGGAACCGGCCACAGCTGCCTCCCTCAAAACATCGGGGGGAAAAAGGTGGGTCTCCTCCCGCCCCGAACCCCAACGAAGCCACAGCAAGCAAGCAAGCAAGCATGGATTTCAACTGTTATACGTCACTCGGAAAATAAACACCCGTGGGACGTGGGGCTTGCGTGAGCCTACAGCAAGGTTAAAACTTGCAAGCAGGCCGGGCGCGGTGGCTCACGCCTGTCATCCCAGCTCTCTGGGAGGCCGAGGCGGGAGGATTGCTCGAGGTCAGGAGTTCGAAACCAGCCTGAGCAAAAGTGAGTCCCTGTGTCTACTATAAATAGAAAGAAATTAATTGGCCAACTAATATATATAGAAAAAATTAGCCGGGCATGGTGACGCATGCCTGTAGTCCCAGCTACTTGGGAGGCTGAGGCAGGAGGATCGCTTGAGCCCAGGAGTCTGAGGTTGCTGTGAGCGAGGCTGACGCCACGGCACTCACTCTAGCCTGGGCAACAAAGTGAGACTCTGTCTCAAAAACAAACAAACAAAAAAAAAACTTGCAAGCGAGCTCTCTTTCCGAGGGAAAGAAATTTAAAATGGTGAGGGGGGCCTGGCCTCGGTGGCTCATGCCTATCATCGTAGCAGTCTGGGAGGCCGAGGCCGGAGGATGGCAAAAGGTCAGGAGTTCGAGACCAGCCTGATCGAGAGCGAGAACCCCGTCTCTACTATAGATAGAAAGAAATTAGCCAAACAACTAAAAATATATAGAAAAAGTTAGCCGGACTAGTGGCGAGTGCCTGTAGTCCCAGCTACTACTCGGGGGGAGGCTGAGGCAGGAGGATCGGTTGAGGCCAGGAGTCTGAGGTTGCTGTGAGCGAGGCTGACGCCACGGCACTCACTCTAGCCCGGGCAACAGAGTGAGACTCTGTCCCCCCCCAAAATAAAAAAATACAATAAATAAAATAAAATGATGAGGGGAAGTTAGGTCATAAGATCATGGAGAAAAATAAAGTCATTGAACTAACATTTTTTTTTTTGGCAGGGGGGACAGAGTCTCACTCTGTTGCCCATGGCTACAGTGCCATGGCGACAGCCTCACTCACAGCAACCTCCAACTCCTGGGCTCAAGCGATCCTCCTGCCTCAGCCTCCTCCCGAGTAGCTGGGACTACAGGCATGCGCCACCACGCCCGGCTCATTTTTTCTATATATATTTTTAGTTGGCCAATTAATTTCTTTCTATTTTTAGTAGAGACGGGGTCTCGCTCTTGCTCAGGCTGGTTTTGAACTCCTGACCTTGAGCGATCCTCCCACCTCGGCCTCCCAGAGTGCTGGGATGACAGGCGTGAGCCACCAAGCCCGGCCCTGAATTAACATTTTAACTCAAATTTCCTTAGTCACCAGGAAAGAATTTTAATTTCGAATAGTCTCTGTCTTGCAGTCAGTCCTATGCCAACTACATAGGACAGGTTCATTGAAAGGAAGCTAAGAGGAAAAAGGCGATAAGATGATCAAAGCCATTTTTCTTCTGATCACAAATCAGCTCATCATCTTTGCCTTATAAGAGGGAGAGAAAAAAAATTGAACAGCAGAATGATTAACGTATTTGTCCACAGCTGAACCTATATAAAAATCTAACATTCAGTTTTTAGTCTTTCTCTTATTTATGATCTTGCGACTAAGGCAATACTTATCCTAATGAAACACTTTCTATCTGCATAGTTTTGTTTTTGTTTTTTTGTAAGACAGAGTCTCACTCTGTTGCCCAGGGCTAGAGTGAGTGCCGTGGCGTCAGCCTCGCTCACAGCAACCTCAGACTCCTGGGCTCAAGCAATCCTCCTGCCTCAGCCTCCCTCCCGAGTAGCTGGGACTACAGGCATGCGCCACCACGCCCGGCTAATTTTTTCTATATATATTTTTAGTTCGCTAATTAATTTCTTTCTATTTATAGTAGAGACGGGGTCTCGCTCTTGCTCAGGCTGGTCTCGAACTCCTGACCTAGAGCAATTCTCCCGCCTGGGCCTCCCAGAGTGCTGGGATGACAGGCGTGAGCCACCACGCCCGGCCTGAGTCAGTTTCTAATACATCCAAACACCCCGTTTAGATCAGTTACTACCATCTGGTTGTTTGATTTGTAAGGAGAAACATAATCGCTTGATTTATTCATTTATCCATCTATCCAGCAAGCCAGCCGGTCAATAATACTTATTTTTTATTTTTTATTTTTTTTGAGACAGAGTCTCGCTCTGTCGCCCAGGCTAGAGTGAGTGCCATGGCGTCAGCCTCGCTCACAGCAACCTCCGACTCCTGGGCTCAAGCGATCCTCCTGCCTCAGCCTCCCCCCAAGTAGCTGGGACTACAGGCATGCGCCACCACGCCCGGCTAATTTTTTCTATATATATATTTTTACTTGGCCAATTGATTTCTTTCTATTTTCAGTAGAGACGGGGTCTCACTCTTGCCCAGGCTGGTCTCGAACTCCCTACCTCGAGCGATCCTCCCGCCTCGGCCTCCCAGAGTGCTGGGATCACAGGCGTGAGCCACGGCGCCCGGCCGATACTAATGTTTTGATGTAGTGTATATCTGTATATAGGTAGAGATGCACATCAGAAAAAAAAAAAAAAGTGCACATGAAAACTGAAATTAAAGGGAATGAAATAAAAAATAAAGGTTCTACATAGAGTAAGAGAAAGAATCGAACGAAAGGAAAGAACCGGACCCTTGGATCAGCAAAATTGGGGTAGTTTCTAAGACGACCTTTTGCCAGAGTTCTCCTGAGGCAGGACCTACCTGCCTCAGTGTCTTCGCCGTGGTCCTATGTCCTGTGGACCCCAGACTGCCCCTCCCATCCTCACCTCTACACTTGCAGCCTCAACCTCTACACTTCAAAAAGTGAGAAAGTCACGTTCGCTCGTCTTACTGAAACGATTTGGAACGCAAACTTTTGGGGACAGGGGGAAAAACTTCTGCTTCGCAAAACCCGAGACATCCTTCGTTCTAATTCGGGGTGGAAACGCAAAAGGAGATTTCCAGAAAGCTGGCTGACGCTCCAGCGGAGAGAAAAAAAGAAATGGACCAGCCAATCATTTCGCTTTTACTGTCGTTAATAGCACAACAATAAAAAAAATAAAAATAAAAAAAAAAGCCAAATTCTGCCGTATTATTTGGCAACCGTTGTTCTGTCGCCGGGAAGAGTGATCTTATCATTGACAGATGCTGAAACTCAGTGGTTTGAATCACACCATGTGCTGCAAATTAAAAGGGCTCAAGTCACAATGTCGCTAATCCGGAGAAGAACAGGGGAACAATTGTTAGGAAGCTTCAGGACCAACATTCAAACATCACCCGCATGCATCAGTCCCAAAAGCATAAAGTTAGATAACGCACCCGTCCACATAGTTCATCGAGCGAATCTAAGTCCACTGTGCATAAGCCTTTAAATTTAAAAAAAAAAAAAGTTATCTATAATTTTATTCGCTTTCTATAAGACATAGTTATAATTTTATGCGTAGCAAAAACTATTTTTTAAAATTATTGATATGTGGGAGAGGTCAGAAATAAGGGAAATGTTTACTTTCTTAAAACATCTATATGTTTGTCCAGGTGCGGTGGCTCAGGCCTGTGATCCCAGCACTCTGGGAGGCCGAGGAGGGAGGATCGCTCGAGGTCAGGAGTTCGAGACCAGCCTGAGCAAGAGCGAGACCTTGTCTCTACTAAAAATGGAAAGAAACTAGCTAGACAACTAAAAGTATACATAGAAAAAAATTAGCCGGGCATGGTTGTGTGTGCCTGTAGTCCCAGCTACTCGGGAGGAGGCTGAGGCAGGAGGATCGCTTGAGCCCAGGAGTGTGAGGTTGCTGTGAGCGAGGCTGACGCCACGGCACTCACTCTAGCCCGGGCGACAGAGTGAGACTCTGCCTCAAAAAAAAAAAACCCAAAACAAAAAACTATGCAGATAGAAATGGTTTCATTAGGATAAGTATTGCTTTAGTCACAAGATCATGAATAAGAGAAAGACTAAAAACTGAATGTTAGATTTTTATATAGGTTCAGATGCGGACAAATAATTTAATCATTCTCCTGTTCACACACACAAATTTATAAATTCGAATTTTGTAAGGACAATATATGATTCTTATGATAAGGAAACATATGTAACAATTTTCTTTTTTTGAGACAGAGTCTCGCTCTGTCGCCCAGGCTAGAGTGAGTGCCGTGGCGTCAGCCTCACTCACAGCAACCTCCAACTCCTGGGCTCAAGCAATCCTCCTGCCTCAGCCTCTGCCCAAGTAGCTGGGACTACAGGCATGCACCACCATGCCCGGCTAGTTTTTTTTCTTTCTGTATATTTTTAGTTGGCCAATTAATTTCTTTCTATTTATAGTAGAGACGGGGTCTCGCTCTTGCTCAGGCTGGTTTCCAACTCCTGACCTCGAGCGATCCTCCCGCCTCGGCCTCCCAGAGTGCTAGTATGACAGGCATGAGCCAACATGCCCGGCCTACAATTTATTTTTATTTTTTATCTTATTTTTTATTATCATTTTACATTTTACTTTTCTCTTTTTTTCCTTTTCATCCCGTTTTTTTAAGTGTAAACGGCCTACCATTTTTGACGAGCAAAGAAAAACCCTATTGCAAGAAATATCACTGCTAGATTTCAGTTTCGTGAGCAGAGAAGAAGAATAAAAAGTTAAAAAGGGCCGAGTGCGGCGGCTCACGCCTGTCATCCCAGCACTCTGGGAGGCCGAGGCGGGCGGACTGCTCAAGGTCAGGAGTTCAAAACCAGCCTGAGCAAGAGCGAGACCCCGTCTCTACTAAAAATAGAAAGAAATTAATTGGCCAACTAATATATATAGAAAAAAAAATCATCCGGGCGTGGTGGCGCATGCCTGTAGTCCCAGCTACTCTGGAGGAGGCTGAGGCAGGAGGATCGCTTGAGCCCAGGAGTTGGAGGTTGCTGTGAGCGAGGCTGACGCCACGGCACTCTCTCTAGCCCGGGCGACAGAGCGAGACTCTGTCTCAAAAAAAAAAAAAAGATAAAAGGAAGAAAAAAATAAATTAATACAATAAAGTAAAACAAGAATTAAGAAACGTCATTGCAACGGAAAAGACATCGAACTGGACATCCGAAGATTGGTGCTCCAAGAAACTCAATGCTGCTACTGACAACGGCGGAGATTTATTGGCTTTGTTGACGGGGGTGCTGATAGCAGTTGCTGGGAAAGATGCAAGCCTCAATCAGCTGATCACAAAGGGCCCCCTAATTGAGCCCAAAGGCGGCCTCTGCAAACTGCATGCCAGCACCGCCCCCTGCCGGCCACAGGCTGCATTACACCCTTGCTCAAGAAGAGGTACCTGGGTTTTTTCCCACCTGTTCTGCTTTGGGGCAGATCCTCCACACCTGATTAGGGTTCTGATCTCTCCTCTGGCGTCCACCGCCAAGGACCTGCAAAACCCAGGGCGAGCAGCCCTCCACCTCTCTGCTTGCAAGAACGGTGCAGGTGCCTGTGAGAAAGTAAGCGACCCCGTCGGGCTGCAGTGCCCGATTCTCATCCACGCTTGATTCATGGGCAGCTTTCCGAATTTCTTTTCCTTTTTTTATTTTTTGAGGCGGGGTCTCACTCTGTTGCCCGGGCTAGAGCGAGTGCCGTGGCGTCAGCCTCGCTCACAGCAACCTCAGACTCCTGGGCTCAAGCGATCCTCCTGCCTCAGCCTCCTCCCGAGTAGCTGGGACTACAGGCACGCGCCACCACGCCCGGCTAATTTTTTTTTTCTGTAGCTGGCCAATTAATTTCTTTCTGTTTTTAGTAGAGACAGGGTCTCGCTCTTGCTCAGGCTGGTCTCCAACTCCTGAACTTGAGCGATCCGCCCGCCTCGGCCTCCCAGAGTGCTGGGATGACAGGCGTGAGCCACCATGCCCGGCCTGTAAACCTCTTTAAATCTAACTTTCTAGAGGGCTGGATGGTTCCTATTTAAGAATTTCAATTCAGGTACAGATAATAATTTTTTTAATAGTTTTTGTTTCTTTTCTTTTTTCCTTCATTTTTTTTCTTTTCTTCATCTGACTGTCAAATGTTTAGAGACAGATAATAAAATGATTTTTTTTCTTTTTTAAACCACAGTGACTTAAAATAACTCCTTTTTTTTTTTTTTTTTTTTGAGACAGAGTCTCACTCTGTTGCCCGAGTGAATGCCGTGGCGTCAGCCTCGCTCACAGCAACCTCCAACTCCTGGGCTCAAGCAATCCTCCTGCCTCAGCCTCCTCCCGAGTAGCTGGGACTACAGGCATGCGCCACCATGCCCGGCTAATTTTTCCTACATATCTTAGTTGTCCAATTAATTTCTTTCTATTTATAGTAGAGACGGGGTCTCGCTCTTGCTCAGGCTGGTCTCCAACTCCTGACCTCGAGTGATCCTCCCAACTCGGCCTCCCAAGTGCTAGGATTACAGGCGTGAGCCACTGGGCCCGGCCTCAAATGACTCCTTTTGGATTCTAATCTCAGTGTTAAGTGACAGGCAGACTTTAGGGAATCACAATTCCGTGGGAGCAGAGTGCCCTCTGCAGGAAGATTGCATAACTACATGGTGGAATCCTCAGGAATTGTCTCGTAATAATAAAAGTGCTCCTTAGTGCAAAGATCACACTCAGAGAGTTGCCTGCTGCCTCTCAACAAATCACCACTGTTGTTTGCCTCGTGCTGATGGTGGGCGTGTGTTATTTTACATTTAATTTCTTTTTTTTGAGACAGAGTCTCGCTTTGTTGCCCAGGCTAGAGTGAGTGCCGTGGCGTCAGCCTCACTCACAGCAACCTCCAACTCCTGGCCTCAAGCGATCCTCCTGCCTCAGCCTCCTCCCGAGTAGCTGGGACTACAGGCATGAGCCACCACACCCGGCTAATTTTTCCTATATATATTAGTTGGCCAATTAATTTCTTTCTATTTATAGTAGAGACGGAAGTCTCGCTCTTGCTCAGGCTGGTTTCGAACTCCTGACCTCCAGCAATCCGCCTGCCTCAGCCTCCCAGAGCGCTAGGATGACAGGCGTGAGCCACCGCGCCCGGCCAGCATTTAAATTTCTTGAAACTGAAAAACAAGAACAAAAAAGTCCAAGGAAAAAAGAACCCAGATTGGCCATGCGCGGTGGCTCACGCCTGTAACCCTAGCACTCCGGAAGGCCAAGGCAGGAGGATCGCTCGAGGTTGGGAGTTAGAGACCAGCCCGAGTAAGAGCGAGACCCCATCTCTACTAAAAATGGAAAGAAATTAATTGGCCAACTAGAAATAGATAGAAAAAAATGAGCCGGGCGTGGTGGCGCATGCCTGTAGTCCCAGCTACTCGGGAGGCTGAGGCAGTAGGATCGCTTGAGGCCAGGAGTCGGAGGTTGCTGTGAGCGAGGCTGACGCCACGGCACTCACTCTAGCCTGGGCGACAGAGCGAGACTCTGTCTCAAAAAAAAAAACGAACCCAGATTATTCATTCTCCCACTTTTCATAAGAACCCTTCCAGACAGATGAGAATCTACTCTGTTTTTAACGATCTTATAGGTGGAAATTGCACGATCTTCTAAATTCATACCGTGGTTCTACAATCTTTAGCAGGGCCTAACTTAGTTAGGGATATAAATTTAGTTTGTATAGCGCTCCCCTATTCCCTTTCAGAGCAGATACCAGCGCTCATTTTAGAACATATCTTCTTTCGTCCCAGCCCATGAATGTTTTCTGTGCACCTGTGAGCTCCAGGCGCTGTGTTATTTGCCCTCCATGCAAGGGTGAGCCGACTGTACTTCCTGTGCTCAGAGAATTCACAGTCGGCCGATCCCGCAGGACTGCCCGAGAGCTTCTGCTTTCTTTCTTTCTTTTTTTTTTTTGAGACAGAGTCTCACCCTGTTGCCCAGGCTAGAGTGAGTGCCGTGGCGTCAGCCTCGCTCACAGCAACCTCCAACTCCTGGCCTCAAGCGATCCTCCTGCCTCAGCCTCCTCCCGAGTAGCTGGGACTACAGGCACGCGCCACCACGCCCGGCTAATTTTTTCTGTATATATTTTTAGTTGGCCAATTAATTTCTTTCTAATTTTTTAGTAGAGACGGGGGTCTCGCTCTTGCTCAGGCTGGTCTCGGACTCCTGACCTTGAGCGATCCTCCTGCCTCAGCCTCCCAGAGAGCTAGGATGACAGGCGTGAGCCGCCGTGCCCGGCCGCCAGAGAGACAATTTAGCCACCCCAGGGGGACATCCACATGGAACAGGGCTGGGACCTTTCCTTTCCAGGCCCTGCAGCAGACTGAGGGCTGTGAGCTCCCTGCCCGCCAGGCCTTCCTGGTGCTGCTCTGTTGCTTTGACTCCGCAGAGTGGGGCAAACCCCCAGGTGGGGGGACATTGAACCAGCCTGGGCACCTCGTGGGTGACTTGGGACCAGCATCTCCTCCCTGGCAGGGTCAGGGATTAATCTCTGGGGCTCAGGGAAGGATCCCATAAACCTGGATCTCAATGCATTGCCCAGGGGCACAGAGAGGGTATTTGTAACTGGTCTCATGAGCAGTGTGTGGTGCAGGGGTAGGTCAGGGCCCGGAGGGCAGTGGGGGCTCTGCAGTGTTTACCCGAAAATAAGACCTCCCCATAAAACAAGCCCCAGCAGGATGTCTAAGCATGTGCCCAATAGAAGCCCTGCCCGGAAAAATCAGCCCTAGTGGTGGGCGTGGCTATGAAAATCAGCCCTGGTGAGGGGCGTGGCTATGAAAATCAGCCCTGGTGAGGGGCGTGGCTATGAAAATCAGCCCTGGTGATGGGCGTGGCTATGAAAATCAGCCCTAGTGGTGGGCGTGGCTATGAAAATCAGCCCTGGTGATGGGCGTGGCTATGAAAATCAGCCCTAGTGACGGGCGTGGCTATGAAAATCAGCCCTAGTGACGGGCGTGGCTATGAAAATCAGCCCTAGTGACGGGCGTGGCTGCGCAGCACATCTGCACAACCCGTGCGTGTGGTCGCGGAGCGGGAAAGAACACGAGCAGCCCTTCTCATCCGCCCCGTGAGAGCTCTAGTGCTCGACAGGAGAGATCGGGGCTGGTGGCTCTAAAGGAAACAGAGTCGCAAGACATTCAGGATGGGATTCGGGGTGTGGAGAGTGAGGATGATGTTCCAGAAGAAGACGACTTCACTCTATTTGAATCAATGTAGATGGTTGTACCGCACTTGAAAAATTTAACACATGTCCTGAAAATAAGCCCTAGGGTGTCTTCTTGAGGAAAAATAAATGTAAGACTCTGTCTTATTTTGGGGGAAACACTGTAGCTGCATGCTTGTGGGGCGATCCCAGCTCGGGCTGGGATCCTGGGCAGGGAACCCCCTGACCTGCATTGCAGTCATTGGGGAGCTCGGCTGGCTTGAGGTCCTGCCTGCCACAGAGGCTCCGGAGAAATGGAGGCACAGGGGAGGCTGGAGAGGAGAGAGGCCAGCTCCAGACTGTGGGTCTCAGGCAGCCCCACCCCGACATGCAGACTTTCTGGTTGAGGGGGGCCGGGCAGCCCCTCATGCCCAGAGGCGGGGAACAGACCTTTGACCCCTGCTAAAAGCACCTGCCAAGGTTGAAGGCAGCTCACCCAACCCAGCCCCACCCAGCCTCACTCCCCCACCTGCCTCTGCTTTGGTGGAGAATAGGGAAACACCTGGAATCCCAGGGCCACCACCTGGGGCACCAGAGATGGCCACAGGACCCCAAAAACAACATTGCAGTTTGTTCCTCCCAGCAAGCACCACCTACTGCCTCAGAGATTAAACTGGGCACGTCATTATCCGGGCTAAAGAAAATCCAAAGGTAAGAAGTAACAGCTGGTCCAGATGGGAAGGAATCAGCAAAAGAACTCCAGAAGCATGAAGAGTCAAAGCAAAAGGAAACCCCCAAAAGAGAACACCATTTCTCTAGCAGTGGATGCTAACCGAAATTAGAATATTGGAATGACAGATCATTCTGCAAGGTCTATGTGAAAATAAAGAAAGAAAGAAAGAAAAAGGAATAGCACAAAGAAGTTCAAACATGGATTGCAAGGAAGCTCAGTGAAATGCAAGGCAAAATGGAAACTCAACACAAAAGAAGCCGCAAGAACAGTGCAGGAAATGAATGAAAAGTTCACCAGAGAAATTGAAATGTTAAAAAAATATATATATATCAAACAGGCCGGGCACGGTGGCTCACTCCTGTCATCCCAGCACTCTGGGAGGCCGAGGCGGGAGGATCGCTCGAGGTCAGCAGTTCAAGACCAGCCTGAGCAAGAGCCAGAGACCCCGTCTCTACTAAAAATAGAAAGAAATTAGCTGGCCAACTAAAAATATATATAGAAAAAATTAGCCGGGCATGGTTGGCGCATGCTTGTAGTCCCAGCTACTCGGGAGGCTGAGGCAGGAGGATCCCTTGAGCCCAGGAGTCTGAGGTTGCTGTGAGCGAGGCTGACGCCACAACACTCACTCTAGCCTGGGCAATAAAGCAAGACTGTCTCAAAAAAATAAATAAATAGATAAAAGAAATTTATTGGCCAACTAATACATGTAGAAAAAAATGAGCCCGGTGTAGTGGCGCATGCCTGTAGTCCCAGCTACTCAGGAGGAGGCTGAGGCAGGAGGATCGCTTGAGCCCAGGAGTTGGAGGTTGCTGTGAGCAAGGCTGACGCCCGGGCAACAGAGTGAGACTCTGTCTCAAAAATAATAATAATAATGAGTGATTATTGTTTGCTGCCATGGCTCGGAACACAATACCCCAAATCATGATGCTTCTGCAGGCTGAGTTCTTCGAACCCAAGGAGACGGGGAAGGCCCCAGAAGTGAGGTCTCTCCGGCCTTTTCCCACCCTCCTTTTCTTCCTCTCCCTGACCTTCTCGGGCAGATCTCAGATACTAGACTTTCTCTCCCCTCAGGCAGGCCATCATGAAAGCTAGAGTTCCTGTCCCCAAGCAAGCCATGAAACCTAGTGAGGTCGCTCTCTGACCCTCCCCTGCCTGTCCCCGTGAAGTGCGGCCATGAAAGAGGTCTCTGACCCACCTTACCTGAAAGCAGGTCATGAGACCCTCATCCTAGGAAGGTGCTGCGTTACACCGGGAGGCCAGAAAGAATCTGAACAAACAGGTTTAGAGGCTGGGTCCCCTCCCCCTCAGTTTATTATCATTGGATCATGCCTCTTTTTTTTTTCCTTTTGAGACAGAGTCTCACTCTGTCGCCCGGGCTAGAGTGAGTGCCGTGGCGTCAGCCTCGCTCACAGCAACCTCAGACTCCTGGGCTCAAGCGATCCTCCTGCCTCAGCCTCCTCCCGAGTAGCTGGGACTACAGGCATGCGCCACCATGCCCGGTTAATTTTTTATATATATATTTTTAGTTGTCCAATTAATTTCTTTCTATTTATAGTAGAGACGGGGTCTCGCTCTTGCTCAGGCTGGTCTCGAACTCCTGACCTCGAGCGATCCTCCCACCTCGGCCTCCCAGAGTGCTGGGATGACAGGCGTGAGCCACCGCGCCCGGCCTCAAGAACCGACTTTAGCTCAGAAAACCTCAACCCTTCTGACACCAAGTGTGGGGCATTCCTAGCATAAGCTAAAGAGTAAGCTCTCATTTTTCTTCCTGTCAACTCCTTTCCTCTTGATTTTTCCAAATGCAGCAACTATTGCTGCAATAATTAAAATTATTGCAATATTGAATTCTTTTTTTAAAAAAAATTATATTCATTCTTTTTAAAATTTTTTTATTTTTGCAGAACACAGAGGAAGGAAGCGATATTTTAATACTTGCAATTAAAAACAGGAAAAGGAGCAACCTCTTGACCTGGCCCGCGCAGTTCTGTGCGTTGGGCTCTTTTCACCACCAGGGGGCGCGCCGGGGCGAACGTGTCTTGCGCAGCCCGGCGCCGGCCGCCCAGACGCCGAGGGGCGGGGCCGGCGCGGCGTGTGACGTCAGAGAGAGCTGTGGCGACCCCCTTGGGGTCTGGGCGGAGGGGCGGGGGCGCCGCGGCGCGTGACGTCAGAGAGCAGCGACGGCCCCCTGGGCGGCTGGGCAGAGGGGTGGGGCCGGCGCGGTGTGTGACGTCACAGAGGGCTGTGGTGGCCCCCTTGGCCTCTGGGCGGGGCCGCCGCGGCGTGTGACGTCAGAGAAGGTTGCCGCGGCGCCCTCTGCAGCTAGGCGGACGGGCGGACCCGGCGCGGCGTGTGACGTCAGGGAATGCTGGGGCGGGCCCGGCGCGGAGTGTGACTCAGAGATGACTGCGCGGCTCCCTCAGCGGCTGGACGGAGGGGCGGGCCCGGCGCGGCGTGTGACGTCAGAGGGTGCTGAAGCGGCCCCCTTGGTGGCTGGGGAGAGGAGCGGGGCCGGCGCCGCGTGTGACGTCAGAGAGGGCGGCAGCGACTCCCTCAGCGGGTGGTTGGAGGAGTGGGGCCGGCGCCGCGTGTGACGTCAGAGGGTGCTGAGGCGGCCCCCTTGGTGGCTGGGGAGAGGGGCGGGACCGGCGCGGCGTGTGACGTCAAAGAGATCTGCGACGGACCTCTGGGCCGAGGGGCGGGGCCGGCGCTGCGTGTGACGTCACAGATGGCTGCCCTGACTCCTCCAGCGGCTAGGTGGAGCGGCGGGTCTGGCGCGGCGTGGACGTCAGAGTGCTGGGGCGGCCCCCTTGGCAGCTGGGCAAAGGGGCGGGTCCGGCGCTGCGGTGACGTCAGAGAGGGCTGCGACGGCCCCCTTGGCGGCTGAGCGGAGGGGCGGGGCCGGCGCGGTGTGTGACGTTAGAGAGGGCTGTGGCGGCCCCCTCTGCGGCTGGGCGGGACCAGCGCGGCATGTGACGTCAGAGGGCTGCGGCGACCCCCATGCTTGGCGGAGCGGAGAGTCTGGCGCTGCTTGTGACGTCAGTGATCTGCGACGGCCCCCTCAGCCGCTGGGCGGAGGGACGGGGCTGGCTCGGCGTGTGACGTCAGAGAGGGTTGCCGAGGCCCCTTCTGCGGCTGGGCGGAGGGGCGGGCCCGGCGCGGCGTGTGACGTCAGAGAGGGCTGCGACGCCGCTGGGGCCACGGGGCTGTGCGCTGAGAGCGGCCTGAGCGGCGGCGGCGGCGGCGGGCTCCGGGGCGGGGGCTGAGCGGCGAGGCCCCCTCCCCGGGGAGCGGGGCCGGGCTGGCTCCCGGGCGGGCGGCGGCGGCGGCCGGGACGATGCACCAGAAGCTGCTGCGGAGCGCGCACTACATCGAGCTGGGCAGCTACCAGTACTGGCCGGTGCTGCTGCCGCGCGGCATCCGCCTCTACACCTACGAGCAGATCCCCGTGTCGCTCAAGGACAACCCGTACATCACGGACGGCTACCGCGCCTACCTGCCCTCGCGCCTCTGCATCAAGAGGTGGGTCCCGCCGCCGGCCACCTGTCCCCGCCCGCCCCTCCGGCCCCGCCGGCTCCCCGACCCCGCCAGCCCTCCGGCCCCGCCAGTCCTCCCGCCCCGCCGGCCCCCGTCCCCGCCCCGTTAGCCCTCCAGCCCCGCCGGCTCCCCGACCCCGCCAGGCCTCCCCCCCCGCCAGCTCTCCTTCCCCGCCAGTCCTCCCGCCCCGCCAGCCCCTTCAGCCCCGTTAGCCCTCCAGCCCACCCGGCCCGCCGCCAGCCCTCCGGCCCTGCCAGTCGTCTTTCCCCGCCAGTCCTCCAGCCCCGCCAGCCCCTCCAGCCCTCCGTCCCCGTTAGCCCTCCAGCCCCGCCAGCCCTCCGTCCCCGTTAGCCCTCCAGCCCCGCCAGCCCTCCGTCCCCGTTAGCCCTCCAGCCCCGCCAGCCCTCCGTCCCCGTTAGCCCTCCAGCCCCGCCAGCCCTCCGTCCCCGTTAGCCCTCCAGCCCCGCCAGCCCTCCGTCCCCGTTAGCCCTCCAGCCCCGCCAGCCCTCTGTCCCCGTTACCCCGCCAGCCCCTCTACCCCCGCCGGCCTCGCCAGCCCTCCAGCCCCCGCCGGCCCCGCCAGTTCTCCTTCCCCGCCAGTCCTCCTTCCCCGCCAGCTCTCCAGCCCCGCCAATGCCCCCCCCCCTCCGCCAGCCCCGCCCCGCCCTCTAGCCCTTCTGCCACCCGGTCCTTGCTCTTTCCCGCCCCGCGGGGGTGCTTGGTCCCCGGAGTAGGCACGACAGTAAGGGCGGCACCGTGACCGCCCTCCGGTGGCGCTCTGCTGCGCACGGAGCGTCCGTCCGCTGCACCGTGTATTCTCGGGGACACGCGTGTGTCGGGAACCGGCCCCGCAGCAGACAAAGGCTGCGCCGAGCTGGCTCTCCGTGTGCTCCTTTTCGGAGCAGCCCTGCGGGTGCTCGGACGTCCGGGACCAGATAAGTGTCTGTGTGGTAGGAAACAAGTTCACGGGGCCCTGTAGACGCGTGTAGAGACCCCAGGTCTGTCCCCGTAGCCGGCGCTTGTGGGGCCCGCGCTCGGGGCCAGGCCCTGCAGGAGACGGCAGACGTGGCCCCCGTGTCCTCCTGGAGCTGCTCCGGTCTAGCCTGGGTGGCAGAAGATAAAGAGATAACGACACGGTTACATAATAACCATCGTGGAACACGCCGTGTAGGCAAGGCACTCCAGCAGAGAGCACACAGAGGCAGCTCTTAGAGAGGAATAATAAGTCTTTGCCACTCCCAACCTTTAAAACCTCAGACCCCTCGAAGGCCTGTGTTTGAAAAAAGCAAGAACCGAAAAGTTACTGTTCTGGTTCTCAAAACAGCTGTCAAAATTCCCTGGGTGCCTCCTGACAGGCAGAGAACCCTGCTTTAGGAGAATGGAGGTATAGACGGGTTAGTTCCAGGTGGCTGGTGTCGCTTGCAAACCCCAGTGCTGGAATGTGGGGTTCTTAAAACCAGGTGTCTCACGCGTGATCTTCTTTCTAGGGTGTCTCCCCCCCCCCTGTTTTTCTTTCCTTTTGTCCTGCCTTCAACATGTGTCTGTGACTCATGGTCACAGGTGACGTCACTGTCCAAGCCCTACTTGGTTTGCACGGACAGTCCACGGGACTTGGCAGTTGGAAGCCCGATTACCACTTTCCTTCCCTGGCTGCCTCCCGTGCTGAGTAATTCTAGGAGAAATCAGCCAGACCCAGCTGTGGACGGAGATTTGTCCAAGGACAGGGCAAGCAGGGAATTTTCTTTAATATTTTTCACCCACCTAGCAATGGCTCTCTGCATTCTTTTTTTTTTTTTTTTGGGAGACAGAGTCTCGCTTTGTTGCCCGGGCTAGAGTGAGTGTCGTGGCGTCAGCCTCACTCACAGCAACCTCAGACTCCTGGGCTCAAGCCCAGCTAATTTTTTCTATATATGTTAGTTGGCCAGCTAATTTCTTTCTATTTTTAGTAGAGACGGGGTCTCGCTCTTGCTCAGGCTGGTCTCGAACTCCTGACCTCGAGCGATCCTCCCGCCTCGGCCTCCCAGAGTGCTAGGAAGACGGGCGTGAGCCACCTCGGCCGACCGGCCGGCCCTCTGCATTCTAATGTGAGGGTCTGAATCTCAGAGCAGAAGGTGATAGATACAGTATTAGATTTTGAGCTGTTGAGTCAAAAAGAGTTTGGTGTCCAGATCTGCCACTTAAGAGCTGTGGGACCTGGAGCAAAAGTTAACCTTGCTGAGTTTTATTTTCCCCACTTTTAAAAATGAGGGTGGTCACCATATCTGCTTCAGAAGGTAGTAAGGATCAAATGAAGATTACGTGTATAAAATGCTATGTAGGGCCTGGTTCCTAATAAGCCCTCAATGAGTTGTGGCTGTTAGCACCAGTGATTTTGAAGCTGAACAGATGATGATGATGATTGATTTTGAAGCTGGAAAGAGTGTGGGGGTGCCTAACTTTCCATACGGTGAGAGGAGATCTTCTGTTGGATCGGCTTTTGCAAGTGCTTTTCCCATCAGCTTGATCCTTTCCAGGTTCAGCCTTTTGCCTTCTCCTCTTTTAGCTTTCAAGAGTGACCGGGACAGATTTTGTATATGGCCTGGGGCGTTTTATGTGTCATAAGGGTTCTGCTGCTACCTTTAATTGGAAGGAACGTGGAAGAACTGTGCCTCTCAGTTTTGATCAGATTATACTGAGTTCCAGAAGATGAAAAGTTCTGAGGCAGTAGGCAGAGCATGGTGTTGACTGTCAGAGCAGTCTTGTAGTCTTGTTCTCCTGCACGTTTGTGCCTTCCCTCCGGTAATTATAAGTAGTCTTTGTACTCGATGCTCATACACGACAAAGCCCGAAATTCGTAATACAAAATTCACTTTATTTTTGATGATTGGTTAATAGTTTGGGGACCTTGCTTTGTTTATCACTTGTAAAAATGGGAAAATTAGGCCGGGCGCGGTGGCTCACGCCTGTTATCCTAGCACTCTGGGAGGCCGAGGCGGGCGGATTGCTCGAGGTCAGGAGTTCGAAACCAGCCTGGGCAAGAGCGAGACCCCGTCTCTACTGTAAATAGAAAGAAATTAATTGGCCAACTAACATATATAGAAAAAATTAGCCGGGCATGGTGGCGCATGCCTGTAGTCCCAGCCACTCGGGAGGCTGAGGCAGGTGGATGACTTGAGCCCAGGAGATTGAGGTTGCTGTGAGCGAGGCTGACGCCACGGCACTCACTCTAGCCTGGGCAACAGAGTGAGACTCTGTCTCAAAAAAAAAAAAGGGGGGGGGAGTTAGAATCATGGTGACTGTTGCCAATTCAATAGGTTAGAGCTGGTATGTCAGTGCTTATTAATAAGGACTTCAGAGTCAGGAAAGGTGCAAGACCTAAGTTTAAGCACAAAGATTATATTTTGCAGGAATATTTTATTTTAAATTTTAGTCATATCACCTTTCGATAAATAGTCAGATTAGTCCTGTCCACATCTAGAGAACCATTTCCCAAAAGGAAGGACGGAGCTGGAAGAAAGTCTCTGCAGCCTCTAATCCAACTCCTTGACATTACAGATGAAGAAACCGAAGCCCAGAGAGGCCAAGCGACTTGCTTGGGTGGAGACAGTGCGTCTGCTGACTCCTGGTCAGGGCGGGACACTCCCCACTAACCTGTGCTGCCAAGACCAGTCAGCCAGGGCGTTCTGAGACAGGGCAGGCAGTACTTGTGTTAAAAGTGGAGCCCAGCGGGCGCGGTGGCTCACGCCTGTCACCCCGGCACTCTGGGAGGCCGAGGCGGGAGGATCGCTTGAGGTCGGGAGTTCGAGACCAGCCTGAGCAAGAGCGAGACCCCGTCTCTACTATAAGTAGAAAGAAATGAATTGTCCAACTAAAAATACATAATGAAAACATTAGCTGGGCGTGGTGGCGCATGCCTGTAGTCCCAGCTACTCGAGAGGAGGCTGAGGCAGGAGGATCGCTTGAGCCCAGGAGTCTGAGGTTGCTGTGAGCGAGGCTGACGCCACGGCACTCACTCTGGCCCGGGTGGCAGAGTGAGACTCTGTCTCAAAAAAAAAGTAAAGCCCTGTTGTTCCTAAAAAGGATAGACATATGCCACCAGGAAACTAGTACAGTTTCACAACATCCATAGCAAACCTGTTCCAGCTTGTCTATTTTTTTTTTCTTTGAGACAAAGTCTCACTTTGTTGCCCCGGCTAGAGTGCCTCGCTCACAGCAACCTCCAACTCCTGGGCTCAAGCAATCCTCCTGCCTCAGCCTCCCAAGTAGCTGGGACTACAGGCATGCGCCACCATGCCCGGCTAATTTTATACATATATATATATATATGTATATATTTTCTTTTTAGTTGTCCAGATAATTTTTTTCTATTTTTAGTAAAGACGGGGTCTCACTCTTGCTCAGGCTGGTTTCGAACTCCTGACCTCGAGTGATCCTCTCACCTTGGCCTCCCAGAGTGCTAAGATTACAGGCATGAGCCACCACGCTAGGCCCAGCTTGTTTATCTTAAAGAAACTTTCCACCTAGCACTCTGGGAGGCCGAGGCAGGCGTGTCGTTCGAGGTCAGGAGTTCGAAACCAGCCTGAGCGAGACCCCTTCTCCACCAAAAATAGAAAGAAATTAATCGACCAACTAAAAATACATATAGAAAAAATGAGCCGGGCGTGGTGGCACATGCCTGCAGTCCCAGCTACTCGGGAGGCTGAGGCAGGAGGATCACTTGAGCCCAAGAGTGTGAGGTTGCTGTGAGCGAGGCTGACGCCACGGCACTCACTCTAGCCTGGGCAACAGAGTGAGACTCTGTCTCAAAAAAAAAAAAAAAGAAAGAAAGAAGGAAACTTTCCAGTGGATAAATTTGTATTTTTTCTGCTGCTCTTAAGTCCATTTAATTTTGCGTTTGGATTTAATGTGTACTAAAGTATTTCAAGTTTATGCACAACCTTACACCGAGCAGGTTTTCAGATACCTGTTACTGACTAAGTGTGTTAGCCAATATTGGGTTTGCGTCTATACATTTTTTTCTGCAGACATTTTATAGACGAATCTGAGCAAGGCAGTGTGCTGGGAACAATGGTGTCATAAAGATGAATGGTATTTGCGGTCAGGGAGTTGGTGGACTGGAGGATGAAATGGAATTTGTATGTAAATAAATCTAACATAAGGCCGGGCGCGGTGGCTCACACCTGTAATCCCAGCACTCTGGGAGGCCGAGGAGGGTGGATTGCTCTGCTCGAGGTCAGGAGTTCGAAACCAGCCTGAGCTAGAGCGAGACCCCGTCTCTACTATAAATAGAAAGAAATTAATTGGCCAACTAATACATATAGAAAAAATCAGCCGGGCATGGTGGCGCATGCCTGTGGTCCCAGCTACTCGGGAGGAGGCTGAGGCAGGAGGATCGCTTGAGCCCAGGAGTCTGAGGTTGCTGTGAGCGAGGCTGACGCCACGGCACTCACTCTAGCCTGGGCAACAAAGTGAGACTCTGTCTCAAAAAAACAATAAAATAAATTAAAAAAATAAATAAATCTAATATAAACAAGGAAGTGATAATTATAATAGAGGTGAGCACTGCACAAGCTCTAGGTCTCAGGATTGGCGGAGATGCGGAAAAAGTTGGAGATTAATTAATTTAAATAATATATCAAATTTAGGAGGGTGCTGATGGGGTAAGAGCTTAAAGCAGCAAGAGTCCGATGATCTGAAAATTGCCCCTGCCCTCTGCGTGCTGACCCCAAGCCCGCGTGGATCTGAGTTGCGTGTCTGTTTGCTTTCCAGTTTGTTTATTCTATCTAATGAGACGGTGAACATCTGGAGTCACTTGCTGGGCTTTTTCCTCTTCTTCGCGCTGGGAATACACGACATGACGTCCGTGTTGCCTTCAGCAAGCGCAACCAGAGAAGACTTTGTGATTTGTTCCATCTGCCTCTTCTGCTTCCAGGTAAGGCATTGCCAGATACTGTTGTTGGTAGAGAGAAGTCTCCTCGGGCTCGGCCAGGTCACCTGGCTTTAGGCCCCGGACTTTGCCCTCAGCTTACTCAGTTTTTTTTTGTATTGTTTTTTTTTGAGACAGAGTCTCACTCTGTCGACCGGGCTAGAGTGAGTGCCGTGGTGTCAGCCTTGCTCACAGCAACCTCCAACTCCTGGGCTCAAGCGATCCTCCTGCCTCAGCCTCCTCCCGAGTAGCTGGGACTACAGGCATGCGCCACCATGTCTGGCTTATTTTTTTCTATATATATATTTTTTAGTTGGCCAATTAATTTCTTTCTGTTTATAGTAGAGACGGGGTCTCTCTCTTTCTCAGGCTGGTTTCGAACTCCTGAGCTCAAACAGTCCTCCCGCCTCGGCCTCCCAGAGTGCTGGGATGACAGGCGTGAGCCACCGCGCCTGGCCCTTTTTCACTTTCATAATATAAACACCAAAATATCTTCTTGTCATGAGAGTATTTTTGAAATCTATTTAAATTTCAAAGATTGGGAAAATTTGTTTCTTTCCTCCCTACCTTTTTAGGTGTCTGCTTTAAGGTTAACACAAGGACATGAATCTCTTACCGTGTTCTGTTGTCCGGCTGAAGTAGACATTAGTGTCTACTTAAATCTTGTTAGGAAAGATTTCTCATCTTTTTTCTGTTTATGCCTGTGATTTCTGTGTTTGTTATTTCCGTAACATCTTTATTTTACCCTTCCGCTCTGCTGGTGTTGATTTATTTTTGTGCTATGGCTTTAATGTTAATTTCCTTGGATCCTTTTACAGCTGCCTGGTTTTACATACTTTCGGTTTCTCTTCCTCTTGTATTTGTTGGTCCCATAGCACTTGCGTTTTTCTTCAAGGGTCTTTAAAGACGCCTTTAAAAGTTACATGTAGCAGTTTTCGAAGCGGATAATTTTAAAGCAGAAAACGAATGAGGGCCATGATCCTGCTGACATTTAAATTTTTTTTTTTTTTAATGCAGAGAGTCCATAAAATCATAAAAAGAAAAACATTTAAAAAGCATAAAAAGAAAAAGCTATTATCCTCCTTCCCGATAGACACAGAGCAGCCTTCCCCGCAGTCACTGCGAATGCTCAGTTCGAGAGGGAAGCCCACGGACCACCGCGCGGGTGCTGCTAGTTGCACGTCACTTTGTTTCAGAGCTTCGTCATTTGACTCCAGACTTTGACCTAAATACACGAGAACCACCTTTCTTCCCCCTGACCCCCGCCCCCATTTTTTGTTCCTAATTCCAGTTTCTGGAATGATATTTTAAAATTTCTTTGAGGGTAAGAATACTCCATATTTTTGTGTTACTAGAAAATTATGTTTTCTTTAAGTATACTCTTCTTCTTAAGTATACTCTTCATGAGGTTTGCTTTTTGTCCTGATTAGAGCCACCACATCTCTTAGAATACATGTCTCGTTTTATGATAGAATTGAATCAGTTTCTTATAGGTAAATTTTTACATGTGTCATAGCCTAGACTGAGATACTCCTTTTTTGGGGGGGGAAGGGATGGAGTCTCGCTCTGTCGCCCACGTTAGAGTGCCGTGGCGTCAGCCTAGCTCACAACGACCTCCAAACTCCTAGGCTCAAGCCATCCTCCTGCCTCAGCCTCCTCCCGAGTAGCTGGGACTACAGGCATGCGCCACCACGCCCGGCTAATTTTTTCTATATGTTTTTAGTTGGCCAATTAATCTCTTTCTGTTTATACTAGAGACGGGGTCTCGCTCTTACTCAGGCTGGTCTTGAACTCCTGACCTTGAGCATCCCAGAGTGCTGGGACGACAGGCGTGAGCCACCGCGCCCGGCCAGATAGAGTGCATTCTGCATAGTGGAATGTGATTCAGGGGTTCGGAACCTTCCCAGGGGTATTTTTATTTTGGAGAAGACGACTAGAGTATGGGAATACCTTTCACCAGATCCAGTCCATTTAAATGCAGTTCCACAAATATTTGTCGAATGCCGCCTTGTGTACATCCGGGCACCGTGCTAGGTGCCAGTGGCATGTTCCCGAACCAAACCAGTGGACCAGAAAGACCATGTCACCTGCGTAGGAGAGCAGAAGAGAAACTGAGGCGTTTAAGCAGAAAAAAAAAAATAGTTGCGTATCACTTTCTGGACTCACAGGCACCGGTTTTGTGATTGAGTCCTGAGAGAGTGGAGAAAGATGAGGCCAGAGAGGCCGGCAGGGGCCAGAGTACAAGGCGTTTTGTCATCAGGCCAAGAAACTCGGATGTAGGATATGACACTGTGATTGTCTGCTTACCATGATGACGTGAGATAAATCCATAGAAGGAAATGTTCTGACTTTTCTAATTTTTTAACTGAAACATTCTCACTTTGAAAGGTTATTTTTCAGTCTGTTTTTTTAAGGATCTCTAGCAGTAACATTCCTTTTTTTAATAAACAGAGCATAGGCTAACTTTTTAAAAACTTGGGGTTTTCTGTGAATACTGTTTATCCTACTTTGCCTTTGACACCATAGCTTTTCTCTTTCCTCTTCTGTTTTCCCTTTCACAACGAGACGAGCTTTATCATTGTTTCTCATTGTTAATCTTACTGTAAGACATACTCACGTAGAAATTCAAGCCAACACCAGAGTTTAGGGAGGCTGCGATCACCCCCACGGCACTCTAGCCGAGGTGACAGAGTAAGACTCTGTCCCTAAAAGAATAAAGTTTATGGAGGAAAGTGAAAGTCACTTGAAATTCCATTTCCCAGGGGTAGCTACACTTGACATTTGGGTTAAAACTCCTCGGCTGAGCATTGTGGCTCACGCCTGTCATCCTAGCAGTCTGGGAGGCCGAGGCGTGAGGATCGTTTGAGCTCAGGAGTTCGAGACCAGCCTGAACAAGAGTGAGACATCCCATCTCTACTAAAAAAAAAAAAAAAAAAATAGCAATTATCTGGATAAATAAAATATATATATATGTATATATATATATATATATATTTATTAGCCGGGCATGGTGGTGCATGCCTGTAGTCCCAGCTACTCAGGAGGCTGAGGCAGGAGGATGGCTTGAGCCCAGGCATTTGAGGTTGCTGTGAGCGAGGCTGATGCCGCGGCACTCTAGCCAGGGCAACAGAGTGAGACTCTGTCTGAAAAAAAAAACAAAAAACCAAACTCCTCCGTATGTTTGGGTATGCCTGGCTGTCTCACACCTGCCTACCTGTTTGCTCACCTGCCTGTCTACCTGCTTCTAAGGCACCGTCATCCCTGCTCGCTGTTTTATGACCTGCTCTTGTGCCCCTGTAACAATGGGATCTTTCCCCATCAGTGAGAACACGCAGGTTATTGCTCTCCTGATCTATGGTGCGGAATCTCAGCGGGCATCTGAGAAAACAGCATTTCTCAGCGTTTTAGAGTTATGTTTAATTAGGTCATTAAACTCTGACTGGTTGCTTAGCAGCCAAAAAGCTACAGATAAGTAAGGATTTTAGACAGTGGGTGAAGAAATGGAGTTGTAGTTAAGTTATAACAATAACAAGCACATTGTTTTTTTTGTTGTTTTTTTTTTTGAGACAGAGTCTCGCTTTGTTGCCCAGGCTAGAGTGAGTGCCGTGGCGTCAGCCTAGCTCACAGCAACCTCCAACTTCTGGGCTCAAGCGATCCTCCTGCCTCAGCCTCCCAAGTAGCTGGGACTACAGGCATGCGCCACCACGCCCGGCTAATTTTTCTAAATATATTAGTTGGCCAATTAATTTCTTTCTATTTTTAGTAGAGACGGGGTCTCACTCTTGCTCAGGCTGGTCTCGAACTCCTGACCTGGAGTGATCCGCCTTCCTCGGCCTCCCAGAGTGCTGGGATGGCAGGCGTGAGCCCGGCCAAGTCCGTTGTTACTGAATGTGGACTCTGAGCCTGTGGGAGTGGATTGGGCTTGTTTAATGACCGCAATGTGGAATAGCTAGAGGACCATTTCCCTGCCTTAGCTGCTGTGTACAGAATGCGCACATTGGACTTGCTTCATTTTTTTTTTTTTTTTTTTTTTTTTTTTTTGGTCCCATTTTCTCCGCCTGCATGTCTCTGTCTTAGAGTGTAGGCTCTTGTCACTGCTCCCCAGGGCTATTCCTGTAACCTGCCCTTCCTGGCCACACCTGTGAGGCACCTGCAGTCACGTACCTGGCCCATAGCATGGAAGGTGAAGCCCTTGGATGCGCAGGGACTTGTCGGAAGGAACCTCGTCATGGAGAGGCAGCGTGGCGTTCTTTTGCTGGTTCTGCATTTCTCCCAGAAGCACGTGCGGCACCTTTGCCCATGGCTTAGGTGAACGCCAGAACCTCCTGAGGTCTGGCTCAGGTGACAGCCCTCCCCTGCTGCTCTTTTCCTCCCACCAGCCCCGCCCCAAGGTGCAGGCAGACAGCCACACAGCCGATGTCGCCCACCTCAGTTTTCTAGCCACGTTCCACACCGACATTTTTTGTTTGTTTGAGACAGAGTCTCACTCCGTTGCCCCAGCTAGAGCGCCGTGGCGTCAGCCTTGCTCACAGCAGCCTCAGACTCCTGGGCTCAAGCGATCCTCCTGCCTCAGCCTCCTCCCGAGTAGCTGGGACCGCAGGCACGCGCCACCATGCCCGGCTAATTTTTTCTATATATTTTTAGTTGGCCAATTAATTTCTTTCTATTTTTAGTAGAGACGGGGTCTCGCTCTTGCTCAGGCTGGTCTCGAACTCCTGACCTGGAGCTATCCTCCCGCCTCGGCCTCCCAGAGTGCTGAGATGACAGGCGTGAGCCACCGCGCCCGGCCCATATCTGTATCACTTCTATATCACAGGTGTTGGACGTGCATCGAAAATGTCTGGAAAGACACAAATGTCAGTTGCTGCCGCCTCTTGGAAATGAGTGGGAGGGGCTTATATTTTCGACATCATACAATTCTTCGTTGATTTTTTTTTTTACAGACATATATTACTTCCATACATAGTAAATACTTTATAAAAGTAACCTCGTTCATGGATCAAAGTAATGCCTCAGATATTGTTGAAACACACACATTGTATAATTTTCCCATTACTGTGCTATTCGTTTATATTAAAATGATTTTTTTATATTAACAAAACGGCTATCATTTTATATTAACAAATGGCTACCATAAAGTGGGATCGTTGTTCCCACTTTACCCGTGGGAGGACGGAGGCCCCGAGAGATGACGCGGCTTGTCTTGCCGCGGTAGCGCACAGAGCCGGCTGGCGAGCCCGGGCGTGGCGGGCGTGCAGTGCTGGCCTCTGGCAGGGCCGCCTCCCCGACATGGGCCGTGCCTCACGCTCTTTCTTTCCGCGGCGCTTGGGTGAGATGCGTTTGCGTCCCCCGCAGGTCTGCATGCTGTGCTCCGTGGGCTACCACCTCTTCTCCTGCCATCGCTCGGAGAAGACCTGCCGGCGGTGGATGGCCCTGGACTACGCGGGGATTTCCATCGGGATACTGGGGTGCTACGTCTCGGGAGTGTTTTATGCCTTTTACTGTAATAATGTGAGTAGCTCAGAATGTTTGACATTTTCTCTCTCTCTCTCATAAGTCCTGGGTTTTCTTTTTTTGTTTTGTTTTTGGTTTTTCTTTTTCGAGGCAGAGTGTCACTCTGTTGCCCAGGCTAGAGTGAGTGCCGTGGCCTCAGCCTCGCTCACAGCAACCTCAGACTCCTGGGCTCAAGCGATCCTCCTGCCTCAGCCTCCCGAGTGGCTGGGACTACAGGCATGCGCCACCACGCCCGGCTGATTTTTTTCTATATATATGTTTAGTTGGTCAATTAATTTCTTTCTATTTATAGTAGAGACGGGGTCTCGCTCTTGCTCAGGCTGGTCTCGAACTCCTGACCTTGAGGGATCCTCCCGCCTCGGCCTCCCAGAGTGCTGGGATGACAGGTGTGAGCCGCAGCGCCCGGCGTTTAACATTTTTTTAACCCTTTGCACTCAGGTCGAGTGTGACTCGACACGGCTAGCAACAATTATAGAGATTAAAGTGACTCTTTGAATGCATCAATAATTTGAAATATAAAAAAAAAATCCAAATAAATAAGTCTGCATGAAAAGAAACCCCAGTTTTTCATTCCACTCCCGCGCTTTGTAAAACCCCGGGGCGTTTGAGAAATTAACTCCGGAGTAGAATATCGGAGTGGAGAGAAAGGCGAGGGAGTGCAGAGGGCCGGGGCAGGGAGGGGGCCTGTCCCTCTGGGGAGGAGAAGAGCAGGGAGCCGGGCGGGGTGGGGAGGGGCCCTGTCTGTCTGGGGAGGAGGAGAGCAGGGAGCCGGGCGGGGTGGGGAGGGGCGCTGTCCCTCTGGGGAGGAGAAGAGCAGGGAGCCGGGCGGGGTGGGGAGGGGCCCTGTCCGTCTGGGGAGGAGAGCAGGGAGCTGGGCCGGGGCGGCCGGCTGGCGTGGGAGCCGGATCCAGCCCGCCCCAGGGCCTGCGGCAGACTGTGTCCCTTTCCTCTGACTGCAGTACTGGCGCCAGGTGTACCTGATGACCGTGCTGGCCATGATCCTGGCGGTCTTCTTCGCGCAGATCCACCCCAGCTACCTCACGCAGCAGTGGCAGCGCCTGCGCTCCGCCATCTTCTGCTCCGTGTCCGGCTACGGCCTCATCCCCACCCTGCACTGGGTCTGGCTCAACGGCGGCGTCCGCGCGCCCATCGTGCAGGTAGGCCCGGCGCCCTGGTCGGTCGGTTGGTGGGTCGGTGGGCAAGCCCCTGTGTCCTCTCCCCAGTTTGCTCCCTGCGGGCGCAGCGGTGCGGCCGGCCCCAGAGGCCGGTCCCTGCCCTGGTAGAGCGCATTCGTAGCTTCACACTGGTGCTGCGGTTCCACGGCTGTTTGTATTTATTTATTTATTTATTTATTTTTTGAGACAGAGTCTCGCACTGTTGCCCGGGCTAGAGTGAGTGCCGTGGCGTCAGCCTCGCTCACAGCAACCTCCGACTCCTGGGCTCAAGCGATCCTCCTGCCTCAGCCTCCTCCCGAGTAGCTGGGACTACAGGCATGCACCACCATGCCCGGCTGATTTTTTTCTATATATATTTTTAGTTGGCCAATTAATTTCTTTCTATTTGTAGTAGAGACGGGGTCTCGCTCTTGCTCAGGCTGGTCTCGAACTCCTGACCTTGAGCAATCCTCCCGCCTCGGCCTCCCAGAGTGCTGGGATGACAGGCGTGAGCCACCGCGCCGGGAAGACTAGTACTCCTGAAGGGTGGGGTTCTAACAGAAAACTGGCAGTTCTCAGACCAGATTGGCGCCTTCAGGGTGCTGTGGCTGCAGACAGAAAGCCAGCGGTTCCCAAAGGCGGAATTCTCACGTGATCACAGGTCATTCATTCCAGGAGGAAACTTTCAGAGAAATTCTCTGATAAGCTCTAATTTAAAAAAAAAAAAAGGAAACTCCTGGAAGGGTTAATCCTGGGGGTTGGGATGATGTGATCTAAACCGCGTGAGAAATCTGAGGTCGATTAACCCGAAGAACGTAGGGCTTAAAGAGGGCCACGCGATTCTCACGTCCTCGAAGGGGAAGGAGGAACAGCGCGTCTTTACCTCTTAAATGCGTTCTCGGCGAGCTAGGTTTATATCAAGTGAGATTGGCGGGCTGGCACTTTGAGGGCCAGGCAGACCTTCCCAGGGTGACACAGCGGCGCTGGGCGCAGCAGCGTTCGGGAGGACCGCCATCGGGGCTGCTGGAGCAGGTCTCCGTCCCGGGTGGGGCTGCTCGGAGCTCCCAGCCTCACGGGAGCCCCTGGCCTTGAGTCCCTCTGCTGGTCGGGCTGCCGACTCCGTCCCGTGTCCGCAGCACGGGGGGAGCCCGGCTCCTGCCGTGGAGACGAGCCGCGGCGCAGCTCAGAGCCGGCACTCGCACCAGTCGGCTCACACAGAAGCCAGTGGCAGTTGATAGTTGGCGCTCTCCTTCATAAAAGAGACAGAGGCCGGGAGTCAGAATGCTCAGAGCCCCACGCCGGCTCTGCCACCAGCTCCCGATGGCAGGTGGTCGTCCAACCGTCTCGGCCCTCTGCCCCAGCGCCAGCCGGGGGTCCGGCCCAGGCGGGGGAGCTCTGAGGACGCGCTTTGCTCTTGCAGGACTTCGCGCCGCGTGTGCTCGTGATGTACGTGATCGCCCTCCTCGCGTTCCTGTTCTACATTTCCAAAGTCCCGGAGCGGTACTTCCCAGGTGGGTGTCGCGGCCGCGTGTGACATGGCCTCACGGCGCCTTCCCGCGCGGGCTCGGGGCGTCCACACCGAGACCTCTGCTGTGCTGTTGGTCCTGCAGAAAGGCCCTCCTGTTCCCAGGTGCCGTCTAGAGCTTTAACTTCCCTCCTCACGGTACGGGTTGAGCTCCGTCGGCAGGTGCAGATACGGCCGTTCCACGTCGGGAGCTGGGGCAGAGCCCGCGCTGGGCTCTGAGCACTCTGACGCCCAGCCGCTGCCTTGTGTTCTTGTTCTTGTTTATAAAGGAGAGCGCCAATTATCAACTACCATTACTCCTTTATGAACCGACTGGCTCTTAAAAATAATCTATTGGCCGGGCGCAGAGGCTCACGCCCGTCATCCTAGCCCTCTGGGAGGCCGAGGAGGGAGGATCGCTGAAGGTCAGGAGTTTGAGACCAGCCTGAGCAAGAGCGAGTCCCCGTCTCTACTAAAAATAGAAGGAAATGAATCGGACAACTAAAAATATATAGAAAAAATGAGCCGGGCGTGGTGGCGCATGCCTGTAGTCCCAGCTACTCGGGAGGCTGAGACAGGAGGATCGCTTGAGCCCAGGAGTCTGAGGTTGCTGTGAGCGAGGCTGACAGCACGGAACTCTAGCGTGGGTGACAGAGCGAGATTCTGTCTCAAAAGAACCGTTTCCCCAGGGAATCGGAGACGGGATTATACCACTCACCCGTGCTGGGGAGGAGAGGGGTGAGACACCTGGCCCAGGCGTAGGCACACTCAGACCCTCTGTGCCCCTGGTTCCTCACCTCTGAGCTGTAGGTGAGACTGGGACTAAGAACTAAGGGCAACACTAGGACGTGGGAACATGTCTAGGACGTGGCCCTCAGTTGAAGGCCACTAATCTTTAGACAGGGATAGAAAACAATTCTAGCAAAATTTATTTTTATATCACTTTATTACTAATTCTTTTTTTTTCTTTCGTTCTTTTTGAGACAGAGTCTCACTCTGTCGCCCAGGCTAGAGTGAGTGCCATGGCGTCAGCCTCGCTCACAGCAACCTCCAACTCCTGGCCTCAAGCCATCCTCCTGCCTCAGCCTCCCAAGTAGCTGGGACTGCAGGCATGCGCCACCATGCCCGGCTAATTTTTTCTATATATTTTTAGTTGTCCGATTCATTTCCTTCTATTTTTAGTAGAGACGGGGACTCGCTCTTGCTCAGGCTGGTCTCGAACTCCTGACCTTGAGCGATCCTCCCGCCTCGGCCTCCCAGAGTGCTGGGATGACAGGCGTGAGCCACCACGCCCTGCCTTTATTGCTAATTCTTTTTAAAATTCTGTTATTTGTAATAGACAAGTAAGAAATTGAACCATGAAGACTCTCTCTTCTACACCTGCGGTCCCCAACTTTCTGGCAACAGGGGCTGGTTCCCTGGAGGACAGTTGTCCCACAGAAGAGGTGGCTGGGCGGAGCTCTGAGAGTAGCAATGGGGGCGGCCATAAATACGGAGGAGGCTTCACTCGGGGGTCCTGCCTCCCCTCCTGCTGTGCACCCCCCTTCCTGAGTCTCGGTTGAAGCCAGTGTTTTCGTTGGCGGGGTGGGGGTTGCTCTGAGGCCCCGTCCCTAAGGTGGGCGGCCCAGGGCTTGGGGACCTCGGCTCTGCCCCTGTGGTCATGGCCACCATGGTTTAAGGCCTAAAAACACTCAGATCAGGAGTTGCCGGCCGTCTGGTGCAGGACGCCTATGAACAGTCAGGTGCCAGGGGACCGGGCCCTCCCCAGGATGAGGTGGACGCCCCGTGGGCCCCGGCAGGACGAGTGCGGAGGGCGGGTCCCCCACAGCAGGGGCGGCACGGAGACCATGGGAACAGCCGTGTCCCGCGGGCAGAAGAGAGAGCGGCGAGTATCCTGCGTGCATGCCGCAGAGACCTCCTCTGGCCGGTCCCACGCGTGGCCTGGCCCTGAGGACGGGCGTGGGCATCAGTGCTGGGCACAGGCAGGCAGATCTGAGAGCTTTGATTCAGCTCAGGTTAAGTGTTTTTTAAATACTTAAATGACAAAACGATGTGTGTTGGGTCCACTCCCAAAGTGTCCACAGGTAAAACGGAGTGTTTCCCGTAAAACAAGGGGGGATGCTTAGACATCCTGGCCCAATAGAAGCCTTACCCCGAAAATCAGCCCTGGTGGTGGGCGTGGCTATGAAAATCAACCCCAGTGGTGGGTGTGGCTATGAAAATCAGTCCCGGTGATGGGCGTGGCTACGAAAATCAGCCCAGGTGGTGGGCGTGGCTATGAAAATCAGCCCTAGTGATGGGCGTGGGTATGAAAATCAACCCCAGTGGTGGGTGTGGCTATGAAAATCAGCCCCGGTGGTGGGTGTGGCTATGAAAATCAGCCCTAATGATGGGCGGGGCTATGAAAATCAGCCCTAGTGACGGGCGTGGCTGCGCAGCGCATCTGCACGACCCATGCGTGTCGTCGCGGAGCGGGAAAGAACACGAGCAGCCCTTCTCATCCGCCCCGTGAGAGCTCTAGTGCTCGACAGGAGAGATCAGGGCTGGTGGCTCTAAAGGAGACAGAGTCTCGAGACATTCAGGATGGGATTCGGGGTTTGGAGAGTGAGGATGATGTCCCAGAAGAAGACGACTTCACTCTATTTGAATCAGTGTAGATGGTTGTACCGTCCTTAAGAAAAAATAACACATCCCCTGAAAATAATCTCTGGGGTGTCTTTGAGGAAAAACAAATATAAGGCCCTGTCTTATTTTCAGGGAAACATGGTATATGTTATGTGTGTATTTTTTAGTTTTCTTTTTTAATGTTTTTTTTCCCTCGTATGGACACACTACGGTCTGTACGACTTTCTCTCTGCTTCCCCTTCCAGGACAACTGAACTACCTCGGGTCCAGCCACCAGATCTGGCACGTCCTGGCCGTGGTGATGCTGTACTGGTGGCACCAGTCCACGGTGTACGTCATGCAGTACCGGCACAGCCAGCCCTGCCCCGCCCACGCCTCTCACCTGTGAGCCCAGGTAGGGCCGGCGAAGGCGGCCGAGAAGCAATACGTGACGGGGAGCCGCGCGCCCCACTGATTCTGAGGTTCCCATCGTTTTTTTCCCTTTTTCCTCGTGTTTAATGTATCATGGGTGATGCTTTCTAAAAAAAAAAAAAAAACTGGGGAAAAAATGTGTTTGGGGATCTACATGCTATTTAACTGCTTGACGAGACCCTGGAAACTACTGATTTGCTGCTTGTGCAGAAAGTGACAGTTGATGGTCAAGAAACGGCAACAGGGTGAAGGTGAAAGTAGTGCAGAGATGGGGTTTGTCTCGCTGAACACCAGCTTAATTTCCTTAGGAAGGGCTCCATCTCCATCAGAAAGTGGAGTCACCCTGTGTGATTAATAGGTGTTTTCAGTAAATCATCCAGTTTAAGTGCCTAAATCCAGGCAGTTGTGTTAATTAGGACAAGCTAGGATGGTGGTTTTGAATAATCACCGGCCTTCAAGTAAGAAACTGGCACTTAATGATATCATTTTCTTTAGCTCGTAGGTTCTCTTTTCCCTTAGGAGCGCAACACTGTATGTTTTACTTTGCCAGAACAAAAACTTTGTACTCCTTTAAGTTGAGAGGGGTGTCGGGAAGAGGAAAAGAACTCGCGTTGCCATTTTTCTGTCAGACAAGATAGAAGCTGTAGAAACTAGCTACGCGATCAGTCTGCAGATCCCGCGGTCTGAGAACCAGGAGCCACCTAAACATTTTAACTCCAGCTCCTATTTCATTTCACACCATCGCTGAATCCTCGGTGACCACCGGCTTGCGGAAAGTTTTTGATCCCAGAGTCGCAGGCGAGCTTTCGCCTCCCCAGTCTGCCGCCCCGAGCTTCCTCGCGAAGGGGCTTGCCCGCTCCCTGGGTGCTACTCTCAGGGCCAGGGTGTCCGCGTGGCCGTCTGCACCCTGACACGAGCCTTAAGCCTTAGAGCAGAGCCGTGCGGACGCCCCCGTGTGGTGGCGTGGCCGTTCTCCTGCGCGCTGGTCTGTCCGCGCGTGCGTGGGCATCGCGTTGATCGATCGCACTCACCTGGTGTTTTGACCCGAAGCATTGAACGTGCTCTTTGCTGTCGACACTTAAAGAATAGGTCTCGCTGCGCCCTAACCTGCAGCAGCCTGACTCTCTTGTTCTTTTCATGCGCGTAAACTAAAAATTAAAGCAGACATTTATACAAACTTGCATCATTTAACAGAATATAAACCATTACCCAAATCTCTTAAAGCGTGGACACAAGCTTGTCTTAAATACTGGTGTATTTTCAGAACAGTCGAATTACTGAGTATCAGAAAAAGAAAATGTAGGTTGAAGATGAAGCCTGTTCCCCAAATGCCTTTTGTACACATATTAGGAGAGTTAAATGTGCCTCGGTTTGTGCAGCTGCCAGATGTCGCTTCTCTTTCCAGCGTAGTGTTTTTGGGGATATAAACTCCCCGTGCCGGGGTGCGTGGAGGATTCCCCGGTGGGCCTGGGGCGGGCACTGCAGCGTGCCCGCTACTGTGACGGGTGCCGCGTTGACAGGGCCGCTCTGCCCGGTGACGCCACAGCGTGATCCTGTGCTGAGTGGTGAGAGAGGAGGGTGACAGAGTAGCAGGATGTACTTCTCCTGAAACATTCCTTATTGGCTCACATGCTGTGGTATCTTTTAAATATGATAGATAATCTTGTCACTTTGGCCAAACAGACTAACGCTGAGTCGTTGTGATTAAGTTAAAAATGAGGGGAAGGCCTGGTTGTAGCTCTTTCTTTGAATTTAAAAGACATTCAGATCTCACCGTAGGGAGAATTGTTCCATGTAAACATTTCAACTTGTTATGAAAATACTGTGAGAACTCGCTCCTCTCTTTTCTTTACTATGACGCATTTACTTACAGAGAATGAATGAATGTGGATTGCTGTCGACTATAAACACTTCTGTATGTCAGCATTTAATGGCCACCTACTGTGTGCACAACACTACTGGTAAAATTTTTAAGACATTGTTAACATTGAAACATATTTTAAAATTGCCTATAAATCTGAGCCTTGTAATGTATATTTAAGTTATTTTTGTTTTTATAGATTAAAATGACAGTATACTATCCAGTACTGGAAAAAAAAAAAAACTGGTTTCAATTTTATCAATGTGTAAACTATTTGCCTACCAACTTTTACAAGTACGTTTTAAAATTATCTATGGCTGTTTTAAATTGTCTGGTGACTTACAGAGCTGTAGTTAACTCATTTAAGAAACAATTATCTTTCTATATAAAGCCATTTTCCAATAGCAAGACAGTGCTTGTCTTTTTTTGTTACCACACCGAGTGCAATTCAGTAAGCTGCATGGCAAAACATGTATTATATTATAAATAAACCGGGTTTACTAAATATCTCAAGTGCCGCACGCTTGTCATTCTTTGTGATACGTAACAGCTTTAAATATCATATTTTGGAACCAGGAATGAAGACTCGGGGAGTACCTGTCCCATCTCACGGCTCCCTTCCCGGACAGACTGTCTGCCACGAGGAATGTGGCTGGCGGCACAAGCTGTGCAGCGCCCTGCCGGGCAGGCACCTGCCGGACGTGTTCTGTGCCCCGCACGAAATGTCGGGGGGCAAAGCCTGCTCTTCCGGAGTCCTGCCCCCCTGCCGAGCTGCGTAGGTCTGTGTCCCCCCGAAATCGGCATTCCTTGTCATTCCACGCCTGAGAAAGTGTCTGAAGAGCTGGCTCGCCCGTCAGGAGGCAGACGGGGTGTCTCACGCATGCGCTCTCACGATAGTTGTGCCAAGGTCCCCCTGGGACGTTCTGGGCCGTGTTTCCCGGGCAGTGAGACAGTAATCCAGAACTGACACACTAGCTTTAAGGAAAAACATTTTTGGGAGCCCGAGGCAGACAGTGATAGGGGTCGCTTATGGAAAGGAGACCTCCATAACTAGAGAGGGCTGAAATGAACAGAACGAGGTTCTAGTCCTGCCCTACAAATCCATTATCAAAATAACTATCTATTAATGACATGCGTGTGATGCCACTTGTGCCAACCATCTGAACTATCTAGAATGATGCCGTCTGAATCACGCCTAGCCTACAGTCTCGTACCCTACAAAACCGAGTTTCGTATGTGAAGGAGAGAGAAAGACATTCTCAGATAAGCAAAGACTTGAGGGAACTCACCAAGACAAGAGCAGCCCTCCAGGAAGTGCTCAAAACAGTGTTAATACCAAGACCAGCACAATAAACATGCAAGAATGTTAAACAAAACAAAACAAAAAACCACAAAAGCTAAAGGTCAGAGGCCAGATACCACAGTGGCTCAGGAGAGAAAACAAACCAACAAAGTTCATCTCAACAGGACGAACGGAAATGTGCCCCACTCACCAATTCTCTCCATGCGAATGGCTTGAACTGCCCACTATAAAGAGACATGGGCTGGCCGAATGGATAAAAACACGCAAGCCGAGTGTCTGCTGCCTTCGGGAAACACACCTAGAACCCGCAGGAACGCACTCAGACTCAAGGTGAAGGGGTGGAGAGCAATATTTCAAGCCAACAGAAGCCAAAAGAAGGCTGGCGTGGCGGTTCCGATCTCGGGTCGCTTAGTCCTGAAACCGACGAAAGTAACGAGAGACAAAGAGGGCCCCTACATAATGGGAGAAGGAAGACTTAACAACTCCAAACATGCACGCGCCTAACTTAGGCGCACCCAGATTCGTAAAGCAAATTCTACTTGATCCAAAGGAATTGATAAACAGCAACACCCTGACAGCCGCGGACACTTCAGCACCCCTCTGTTCGCACAGGACAGACCCTCCAAACAGAAAACTAACAAACAGACTTACACAGGACTCTAGAACAAGTGGGCCTGACTGACATCTACATAGAACGTTCTACCCAAAAAACACTCGGATATACGTTTTTCTCCTCGGCTCCTGGGGCATTCTCTGAGATTGACCATGTGTCTCCTAGGCCACAAAGCATGTCTAAAAAAAAAAAATTTTTTTTTTTTTTTAAATAGAAATTATACCATGCGTCTTCTCAGTCCACAAGTGGGATAACATTAGAAACCAGCCCCAACAGAAACTGTCAGTCATGGAAACGAAACAGCCTTCTGCTGAACGATTATTCCCATTAACAAGGAAATCGGGATGGAAATTGAGAGATTCTTGGAACTTGAACGACAAAGGCGACACAAGCTATGAAAATCTGGGGGACACACACAGCTATAAAAGCAGTCCCGAGAGGAAAATTTATTTCCATAAATTGCCTACATCCAAAAGACAGGTCACAAATAAACCATCTAATGAATCAAAGAACTGGGAAAGGATGAACAGACTGACCCCAAACCCAGCGGAAGAAGTGAAATAAATAAGATCAGAGCAGAACTAAATGAAATGGATGATTAAAAAAAAAAAAAAATGGAAGATTAATAAAACAAACAGTTGGTTCTTTGAAAAACATAAAATCGACACACCTTTGGCTAGACTTAACGAAAAGAAGAAAAGAAAGAACCCTAACAGGCTCCATCAGGAATGAAAAAGGAGAAATTACAATCGATGCCACCGAGATACAAGATATCATCTATGAATACTATAAAAACCTCTACGCACATAAACTGGAAAATGTGGAGGAAATGGACAAATTCTTAGAAACACACAGGCTCCATAGGCTCAACCAGGGAGAAATAGAATTCCTGAACAGACCGATATCAAGTACTGAAATTGAAAGAGCAGTAAAAAGACCTTCCTAAGAAGAAAAGTCCCTGACCAGATGATTTCTCACTTGCCCATCCATGCACGAGTGGATTAATAAAACGTGGTCTGTGCGCACCACGGAGCACTACTCAGCTCTGAGAAACAGCGGTGACCCAGCACCTCTTGTGTCTTCCTGGCTGGAGCTGGAGCCCATCCTACTAAGGGAAGCGTCCCGAGAATGGAAACACAAGCACCACGTGCGCTCACCAGCAAACTGGTGTTGACGGATCAGCACCTAAGTGGACACACAGGAGTGACATCTGTCGGGTGTCGGGCGGGTGGGAGGGGAGGAGGGGACGGGTGTAGACAGACACGACGAGTGAGACGTGCACCGTCTGGGGGATGGGCATGCTTGAAGCTCTGATTCGAGGGGGGAGGGGGGCACGGGCGATGTATGTAACCTTAACATACCCTCATATGCTGAAATTAAAAAAACTAAGTAGCTCAAATTACAGCATATATATATATATATATATATCTTTCTTTCCTGGCATAATCAAGGATTAAAATGTTATTTAACCAAATAACCAATATATTCTTTTTGTTTGTTGTTTTATTTTATTTTTTAAAAATTTACTGCTTTTCCTTTTTTTTTTTTTAAGCCACACATGTTGGAATCTCACCAATATATTCTTTAACCAAAGATGTTAATAATCTTTAAAGAGTTTAAAAAATAAGTTACACATAATACAAAAACTGTAAAACAAGTTGTTCAAAAGGTACTTCAAAAATCTAAGTTTTTGCCTTAAGTACCAGTAATTATAGTGACTGAACAAATTGTGCTATCAAGTGTCCCTCTTGCAAAAAATCTAAGAAAAATCAGTTTTCTTACCTAAGTCCTAAACTAAGTTTCTTAAGAAACTTAATCTTACTAATCTTACTCATTCTTCTATTCCACTAGAGGCTTAATGTCTGGGGTGTGAAAGAAAGAAATGAATAGAAGTTTCCATCCAAAACTTTTAATAGGCAATGGTAAGTAATGAAGCATTCAAAAGTCACCGATTATAAAGAATATTGCAGTCCATTTGGGATTTATTGCATTTAAAGAAAGCAGATTGTAACAGTAAGGTATGATAAATAACAGTAAGAAAATAACTCTTAAATTTCAAACAGAGTGAATCGGGGACAGAATGGAGTCAGAAAGAATAAGCAATGTAAAGACAATAAAACGATAAAATCTGTTAAGTGCTTACTCAGATATTGGGGGGTTTAGGGGGCAACAACTGATTCTATTCCATAACAGTTTCCCAGCTATATTTGAAGGTCGAAGTTATACTTTTAACAAGTTTGTTTTTATAACAATTTTAGAAACATGATAAAGATGTAGTAAATTCGGTTTATTTAAAGGTTAAAGTTATCTGCTTAGTGGTACATAAAAGGCCTCAGAAAATTCAAGTTTAACAAAAAAAAAAAAATGGAAGTGTGATCAGAGAAAGTGCACTTAAAGCTATTTGCCAACAGTTAACAAGCAGCTCCTAGACCGTTTCTGTGAGACGACCTCAGTCGCAAGACGAGCATAGTAATAAAAACAGTTCGCTCTCCAAGGTGGTACTACCATTGTAAAACAGAAACAACCCTAAATGACGACCCTTGGCGTTTTCGCCCACCTTACTCTTTTAGTGGCTTTTGTAAACTCTCACTAGGAGTGAATGTTCTTTTGGACACGATTGTGGTTGCAGTTGCATTTCTTAAAAAATTCACATTACCTCCACGGTAGAGAGATGTGGTATGTGCATGATTGTTTGTGTGTATGTATATATATATATATATATACTTTTTATCTTCATATATAAAACACCACTGAGTATAAAAGTTTTCAAATAAACTATTCCATTTATGTTATTCTCACAGTAGACTCTGTCAGCTCAATAATTGGTAAATTTAATATAATAGATTTGCTAAAAAGAAAAAAAATAAGAAAAAAAGTTCACTGCACATTCTAAATATTAAAACAAATGTACCCAAACTCTTCAGAACTAGTGACATTAAAAATACTTGTACCAGGCTGGGTGCGGTGGCTCACGCCTGTCATCCCAGCACTCTGGGAGGCCGAGGCGGGAGGATCGTTTGAGCTCAGGTGTTTAAGACCAGCCTGAGCAAGAGCGAGACCCCATCTCTACTAAAAATAGAAAGAAAATGAATTGGCCAACTAAAAATATATAGAAAAACTTAGCCGGGCACGGTGGCACACGCCTGTAGTCCCAGATGCTTGGGAGGAGGCTGAGGCAGGAGGATCGCCTGAGCCCAGGAGTCTGAGGTTGCTGTGAGCGAGGCTGACGCCACGGCACTCACTCTACCCTGGGCAACAGAGTGAGACTCTGTCTCAAAAAAATAAAAACTACTTGTACCTCCTAAGAGTGCTCGTGTGAAGTACCAAGTCCTAAACTAAACCGAGCAGGGAGCTTGGTGCTGGTGAACGGCCGCAGCCTGGCATCTTCCACCCGGGAGAGGAAGGCAACAGGCTGTCGCTGTCCGGCGAGGAACGGTGGGACAGAGAGCTGTGTCTCCGCAAATGCCACAGCTGCGCCCAAATCACACGCACGCACGCACAGCAGCTGGGGTGTGGGGGAGAGAACCCCGCTTCTGCATAGACGCTCCTGTCAGCTACGCCCGTCACCAGGGCTGATTTTCATAGCCACACCCATCACCAGGGCTGATTTTCATAGTCACGCCCACCACTAGGGCTGATTTTCATAGCCACACCCATCACTAGGGCTGATTTCCATAGCCACGCCCATCACTAGGGCTGATTTCCATAGCCACGCCCATCACTAGGGCTGATTTTCATAGCCACGCCCACCACTAGGGCTGATTTTCATAGCCACGCCCATCACTAGGGCTGATTTTCGGGGTAGGGCTTCTATTGCGCACCTGCTCAGACATCCTGCTGGGGCTTATTCTATGGGGAGGGCTTATTTTTGGGGAAACACGGCAGCTTCAGAGTATTTCTCTTCCCTCAGTGTGCCGTTCTAGTATAACAGGCTTAGAGTCGCAACAACCTCCCCCAGAACCACAGGACGCCCAAATAATGCTCATGATTGTTTTCAGCTTTCCTTCATTTACACTAAAGTTGGGACCACTCCTTCATGGAGCCACATCCTGCTGCAGCTGCATCCTTGTCACCCCTGGTGACACCCACAGGAGAGGGACCCTCCTTCCCTCCGGCCGCGTGGAGCAGCCAGCACCCGGACAGAGAGCCGCGAGGGAGGCCGAGAATGGAAACAGAAGGCGCCAATCTGTGCGTGACCCCTCGTGAAAACGCCCCTCCTGCAACACAGGTCTTCCTCACTTCAGTCCCACCGGACCCCAACTCGAACCCCACATCTTCCCTGGGAGCCACCGCGTGGGAGAGGAACGTTGCCAGGCCGCGCTGGGGCGAGCACACGAACGTCGGACCCTCAGCCACGTCGGTTTTTTCCGCAGAATTTTTATTGCTTTTCTTATTTCTTTCTTTTTTTTTAGTTTTTTTTTTTTTTTTTTTAAAGCTGTTCGGGTGTGGCTACATCCACAGAATTTTTCTAGCGTTAAAAGCCAAAGGGTCTAACACGTCAGCGCCTGAATCGTTTGCAACGACTCAGGTGTCTTGAAAAGCAGGTAGAGCTCCAGGCCTTTCACGTTGATACCCCAAGGAGACCGTATGGTAAGTTCTTCCGACGCCTCTTCTAAATGAGGCAGCTCGTGAGGCCTGGCAGAGACCAGGGGCTAGTAAGTCAGGAAACACAGTGTGTGCACATCTCCCAAGAGATTGCAAAAAAAAAAAAAAAAAAAAAAAAAATTTATGTTTGATACAAACCCAGAGTAGTTCATGAATTTTACTTTGCGTAATCAACTCTTCGCTTTTAAAAAGAAAAGTATCCCTTGAATCTATTCTGCAACGTTTTAAAGAACATCTACCTGAACATTTGCATCAGCAGGATTAACCAACCTGAGGATGTGAAAAACGAAACAAGGTGCAAACATAATATTTTGCCTTTTGGCACAAGGACAGTTGGTGCAGTTTGGCTCCAGAATTACACAACTCTAAGCAGTAACGTGGTGCTCGGTCTGCCTCTGCTGCTCAACATGCTGCTTCCCGATCCAATTTGTAGCTGATTTGGCACGTAAAAGAGAAAAAAAAAAAAGGGCCGGGCGCGGTGGCTCACCCCTGTCGGCACTCTGGGAGGCCGAGGCGGGAAGATGACTCAAGGTCAGGAGTTCGAGACCAGCCTGAGCAAGAGCGAGACCTCCGTCTCTACTAAAAATAGAAATTAATTGGCCAACTAAAAATATATAGAAAAAATTAGCCGGGCATGGTGGCGCATGCCTGTAGTCCCAAATACTCGGGAGGAGGCTGAGGCAGGAGGATCGCTTGAGCCCAGGAGTTGGAGGTTGCTGTGAGCGAGGCTGACGCCACGGCACTCACTCTAGCCCGGACCACAGAGTGAGACTCTTGTCTCAAAAAAAAGAGAAAAAAAGCATTAAAAAAGAATATGTGGTTTAGCCACATATACACCGCTTCTTTCCAAGTTGAGAACTGTGAAAACAGGCCAATAGCTTATCCCACTGGGGCACTATAATTAAGAGATTCTAATAAGACGACTCATAAAATACACTGTGATCGGGCTCAAAGAGTTAATTTAAAATGCCGTGTTTCCCCGAAAATAAGAGCAGGGTCTTATATTTATTTTTCCTCAGGAAGACACCCTAGGGCTCATTTTCATGTGTTATTTTGTTATTTTTTTTTTAAGTACGGTACAACCGTCTGCAATGATTCAAACACAGTGAAGTCTTCTTCTGGAACATCATCCTCACTCTCCAGACCCCGAATCCCATCCCGAATGTCTTGCGACTCTGTTTCCTTTAGAGCCACCAGCCCTGATCTCTCCTGTCGAGCACTAGAGCTCTCACGGGGCGGATGAGAAGGGCTGCTCGTGTTCTTTCCCGCTCCGCGACGACACGCATGGGTTGTGCAGATGCGCTGGGCAGCCACGCCTGTCACTAGGGCTGATTTTCATAGCCACGCCCATCACCAGGGCTGATTTTCATAGCCACGCCCATCACTAGGGCTGATTTTCATAGCCACGCCCACCACCAGGGCTGATTTTCATAGCCACACCCAATACTAGAGCTGATTTTCTTAGCCACGCCCATCACCAGGGCTGATTTTCATAGCCACACCCAATACTAGAGCTGATTTTCTTAGCCACGCCCATCACCAGGGCTGATTTTCATAGCCACACCCAATACTAGAGCTGATTTTCTTAGCCACGCCCATCACCAGGGCTGATTTTCATAGCCACACCCAATACTAGAGCTGATTTTCTTAGCCATGCCCATCACCAGGGCTGATTTTCATAGCCACGCCCAACACAAGGGCTGATTTTCATGGCCACGCCCATCACCAGGGCTGATTTTCATAGCCATGCCCATCACTAGGGCTGATTTTCATAGCCACGCCCATCACCAGGGCTGATTTTCAGGGTAGGGCTTCTATTGCCCACATGCTTAGACATCCTGCTGGGGCTTGTTTTATGGGTAGGTGTTATTTTCGGGGAAACACGGTACAGCAATCAAGGAGAGTGCCAGTTGGTAAGAGTTTCCACCCCTTTCTGTAAATTGCTTTAACAGTTCTAGTAACTTCCGAATGCTAGCCTGATCGGGAAGGCCAGTTCCTTTTAAGCTAAAATAGATGCAGACACAGGAAACACACATCGCGTTTAATTCACATTGATTCGTGTATGCGACATGCCCATCGTGAAGCACGATCTCTATAAAATCTCAAGTTCGTCATATGGGATTTGTGGTGGGGAAAGAAAAGGCGATTCTGGTAGCCGGGTTCTGGCTTTCGGTGAAGACAGGGCCCAGCCGGTGGGGCTGAGCAAGACGCTGGCGAGTCCTGCAGGACCGGCCACCTGTCGGGCTCCCTGGCTTTCTTCCCCTGCTCTGCCCCTAAGCCTGCTCCGCCCTCCACACCTGGTGAAGACAGAAGGGAAAACCGCTGCCCAGGACTCGGGGAATAGTTGGCGGAGGGGTGGTGATTTTTTTCTTAAAGTGCATCAGTAAATGCAACGTGATTTTCTTTTTTTTTTTTTTTTACAAGGTAAACGTCTCAAAATTCGGGGTTTCAGCTGCGTGCTTTGTGTCCGGAAACAAAATTTCTATCCCAGAGTTTCTAACAGTCTGCTCGATTAGGGGCATCGCACTAAAAAGTGGGGGCAGGAAGCCATTCGAACACGGGGTGTAAAGTGTTTCCAAAACACTGAACTTCTTCTCTTGCTCTGTCACTTTTTCTTTTTTTCTCTTTACATTTCTCAAATGTCAGCTATATTTATTTCTCTTTATGTTTCTGTTCTAGGCTTCTGTGTGGAGATCCCATTTTTAAAAAAATGTTGTGTCTCAGCTGACAAAAATTGCATATATGTGTCAGGCACAGCGTGTTGTGTTGACATACGTGTCTACCGCGGAACGTCTGAGCCGAGAGCGAATGAACGTGTGCATCATTTCGTGTCATGTCTTTACATGAGATATTCCATATTAATGGCACTTGTTTTTCTAAAAAAAAAAAATTAAATAAAAAAAAAAAAAACAGTTTTAGGCACAGTAAGTCAGGTACTTCTTGGCTCTGCCGGAGAGAAACAGGTGTGCAGTCTCTGCGCTCCCCAGAAAATAATCTTGCAACTCTTTAAGAGAGTCAGGCTGTCTTTTGCCGTGTGGCCGTTGGAGGCCTTAACAAAATTCGCAGACACTGCCTGAGCGTGTGTAGACAACCCTGGTTTTCAGTGCTGGGCCCGGAACGAGCCGGGGACACAGACACACCCAGGCGACACTCCCGCGTCCGAAGCGGCGACACCCGCGGGAAGGCGCCGCGTGCGTCTCCCCCACGCGTGCACAGCAGCAACCCGGGTGGGAGCCGGCGGCGTAGACCCGTCCCTGCCGCAGAGAGAACTTCCTTGTTCTATTTGGTTTATTGAAAACTCGCCTGTCCCGACCGACTCCAAGCGCGCGTGCCGCGGAGCCGCACAAATAAACTTTCTTGCAAATCCCTAAAGCTCTGCGCGCGCCGCCGCGGGACGCGCCTACGGCCTGGCGGGGAACGGGGCGGCCCCGAACGGGTCGGGCTCGGCGGGGCGCGGCAGGTGCGTGGGCAGGTGCGCGGTGGCCAAGCCGGGCAGGTGCGGGGCCAGGTGCGTGGGCAGGTGTGGGGACAGGTGCGCGGGGGCCAAGCCGGGCAGGTGCGCGGACAGGTGCGCAGTGGCCAAGCCAGGCAGGTGCGTGGGCAGGTGCGGGGCGGCCAAGCCGGGCAGGTGCGCGGTGGCCAAGCCCGGCAGGTGCGGGGACAGGTGCGCGGGGGCCAAGCCGGGCAGGTGCGCGGGCAGGTGCGGGGCGGCCACGCCGGGCACCACGAGCGCCGCGAAGGGCACCGCCCCGAAGTCGTCGGTGCCCGGCGCGTCGCCCAGGCCCGGGCCCCAGGGCGCGTCCGCGGGGCGGAAGGGCTTGGCGCCGAAGGGGTCGAGCAGCGCGTCGTCGGGCGGCGGCGCGCCCAGGTTCTCCTTGGCGTCCGAGGCGGCCCGCAGCTCGCCGCTGCCCTGCGAGTCGCGGCGGCCGGGCCTGCGGGGCCTGCGCGCGCGCTCGGGCGTGCGGAGCCCGGGCCGGGGCGCCCTCCTGGCGGGCGCGGGCGCGCCGTGGGGCCGCCTCCCGCAGGCCCGGGGCGCGGGGCCCGGGCGCGCGCGGCGCGGGCGCGGGGTCAGCCTCTGCCGGGCGCGGGGCGGGGGGACCCCCGCGGGCTCCCCGAGGGCCGCCGGCCCCAACGCGTCCTCGCCGCGCCCGCCCGCGCCCGCCGGCGCCGGGAAGGGCTGGAACGGGGCGCAGCCGAACGCGTCTACACTCGCGGCGCCGCCGCCCCCGCCGCCGGGGACCCCGTGCGCGCCCGGCCTGGTGCCGAAGGGCGCCCCGGCGAACACGTCGGGCTCCTCCCGGGCCCGCGCCCCGGGCCGCGCGCGCCCCGCCGCCAAGGGCACCGCGGAGAAGGGCACCGCGCCGAACGCGTCCAGCGCCCCAGCCCCAGCGCGGGGGGCCCCGGGGCGCGGCCGGGTCAAGCTGGGGTCCCCCGTGGGCCCCCCAGCACGGTCTCCACCGCACTGCGCTCCCGCCTGCTCGTAGTCCGAATCCGAACTCGGTTTCTCCTCCTCCTCCTCCTCCTCTTCCTCGTCCTCCTCCTCCGAGTCCATGAGCAGCGGCCGGTGGCCCAGGCGCTCCGCCTCGGTGTCCTCGTCGTTGAAGTCGCCCTGGTCGCCCGGCAGAGCCTCCTCTTCGTCCTCTGCACCCTCCTCCTCCTCGCTGCTCTTGGGGGAAGGCGGGTCCGACTCGAAGTCGCTTTCGGATTCGTCCTTGCCCTTGTGGACGCGGCCCTGCTGCGCCGACGAGCTCCCAGCGGTCTTCGCAGCCGGCCGACCCTTAGGCGCCGGGCCGGGCTTTCCGTTCCCGACGGGGTCCGCGGTGCGGTCGTCCAGACCCGAGGCTGCCCGGCCAGGTGTCTGCTCCGGGGAACCTGCAAGGTGCACAGAACCGTCACTGCGGCCCCCGCGCATCTGCGACCCCCGCGCCCCCGACCGGCCTGCGCCCCCCCACACCCCTGCGCCCCCGACCTCCATGCGCGCCCTCCGACCCGCCCGCGCCCCCGACCGGCCTGCGCACCCCCACACCCCTGCGCCCCCTCCGACCCCTCTGCGCCCCCTCCGACCCGCCCGCGCCCCCGACCGGCCTGCGCATCCCCACACCCCTGCGCCCCCGACCCCCCTGTGCCCCCTCCGACCACCCTCGGCCACCTCCGACCCCCCTGCGCCCCCTCCGACCCGCCCGCGCCCCCTCCGACCCCTCTGCGCCCCCTCCGACCCCCCGACCCCCTGCAACTCCTCTGACCCCCCTGCGCCCCCTCCGACCCCCCTGCGCCCCCTCCGACCCCACTGCGGCCCCTCCGACCACCCTCGGCCACCTCCGACCCCTCTGCGCCCCCTGCGCCCCCCGACCCCCTGCGCCCCCCGACCCCCTGCGCCCCCTCTGACCCCCTGCGCCCCCTCCGACCCCCCTGCGCCCCCTCCGACCACCCTCGGCCACCTCCGACCCCTCTGCGCCCCCTGCGCCCCCCGACCCCCTGCGCCCCCTCTGACCCCTGCGCCCCCTCCGACCCCCCTGCGCCCCCTCCGACCCCCCTGCGCCCCCTCCGACCCCCCTGCGCCCCCTCCGACTCCCCTGCGCCCCCGCGACCCCCTGCGCCCCCTCCGACCACCCTCGGCCACCTCCGACCCCTCTGTGCCCCCTGCGCCCCCCGACCCCCTGCGCCCCCCGACCCCCTGCGCCCCCTCTGACCCCCTGCGCCCCCTCCGACCCCTCTGCGCCCCCCCGACCCCCTGCGCCCCCCGACCCCCTGCGCCCCCTCCGACCCCCTGCGCCCCCTGACCCCCCTACGCCCCCTCCGACCCTCCTGAGCCCCCCACCCCCTGCGCCCCCTCTGACCCCCTGCACCCCCTGACCCCCTGCGCCCCCCAACCCTCCTGTGCCCCCCAACCCCCTGCACCCCCTCTGACCCACTGCGCCCCCTGACCCCCTGCGCCCCCTCTGACCCCTGCGCCCCCTCCGACCCCCCTGCGCCCCCTCCGACTCCCCTGCGCCCCCTCCGACCCCCCTGCGCCCCCTCCGACCCCCCTGCGCCCCCTCCGACTCCCCTGCGCCCCCGCGACCCCCTGCGCCCCCTCCGACCACCCTCGGCCACCTCCGACCCCTCTGTGCCCCCTGCGCCCCCCGACCCCCTGCGCCCCCCGACCCCCTGCGCCCCCTCTGACCCCCTGCGCCCCCTCCGACCCCTCTGCGCCCCCCCGACCCCCTGCGCCCCCCGACCCCCTGCGCCCCCTCCGACCCCCTGCGCCCCCTGACCCCCCTACGCCCCCTCCGACCCTCCTGAGCCCCCCGACCCCCTGCGCCCCCTCTGACCCCCTGCACCCCCTGACCCCCTGCGCCCCCCAACCCTCCTGTGCCCCCCAACCCCCTGCACCCCCTCTGACCCACTGCGCCCCCTGACCCCCTGCGCCCCCCACCCCCTGCGCCCCCTCCGACCTCCCTGTGCCCCCCGACCCTCTGCGCCCCGCACGCCGCCTGCAAACGCCCCCGCGGGCCACACGCACAACGCATCGCATCGTCATTAAGAGATGAAGTCCCTGGCCGGGCGCGGTGGCTCACGCCTGTAATCCTAGCACTTTGGGAGGCCGAGGCGGGCGGATTGCTCGAGGTCAGGAGTTCGAAACCAGCCTGAGCGAGACCCTGTCTCTACCAAAAATAGAAATAAATTAATTGGCCAACTAAAAATATATATACAAAAAATTAGCCGGGCATGGTGGCGCATGCCTGTAGTCCCAGCTACTCGGGAGGCTGAGGCAGGAGGATCGCTGAGCCCCGGAGATTGAGGTTGCTGTGAGCGAGGCTGACGCCACGGCACTCACTCTAGCCTGGGCAACAGAGTGAGACTCTGTCTCAAAAAAAAAAAAAAAAAAAAAAAAAGAGATGAAGTCCCTGATGTAATTCTCTAGACTAAAACATCACTTCTTGTTCCTTAACCATGGCCCGTACCGGGCGTCCTCAAACTATGGCCCGCGGGCCACATGCGGCCCCCCCAGGACACTGGTCCCTCGGGTGATTTTGCAGCCACTGCCCGTCCTGCTTAGCAGCCCACGGTCCCCCGGCGCGTGTGTGTGGAATGTGCCCGCTCTCTCCAACGGTCTGGGGGACAGTGGACTGGCCCCCTGTTTAAAAAGTCTGAGGACCCACCGTCTGGGGGATGGTCATGCTGGGAACTCAGACTTGTAGGGGTAGGGGGGTAGAAGGGCATTTACTGAAACCTTAAAATTTGTACCCCTATCATATGCCAAAATAAAAAAAGTCTGGGGACCCCTGGTTTAGAGGAAAACAGTGTTGTCAGCCTGTGCCATCAGCCTTACAGAGTGGCGCTCCTGTCCTGAGCTAGACTCTAGAGGGTCAAGTCCTTTTTTTTTTTTTTTTGAGACAGAGTCCCACTCTGTTGCCCGGGCTAGAGTGAGTGCCGTGGGGTCAGCCTCGCTCACAGCAACCTCCAACTCCTGGGCTCAAGCGATCCTCCTGCCTCAGCCTCCCCCCGAGTAGCTGGGACCACAAGGCATGCGACACCACGCCCGGCTAATTTTTTCTATATACTTTTAGTTGTCCAGCTAATTTCTTTCTATTTTTAGTAGAGACCGGGGGTCTCGCTCTTGCTCAGGCTGGTCTCGAACTCCTGACCTTGATCGATGCTCCGGCCTCGGCCTCCCAGAGTGCTGGGATTATAGGCGTGAGCCGCCGCGACCCGACTGTCTGTGATCTGTAAATAGCTGTGTTGAGGACCCTGTGTAAGGCATGGAAACTGACGGCTTTCAGAAAGAGCAAGGTAAGACACCCGCAGTGATCCATGCCACCTTGTGGGTAACTGGGGAAATTTTCTGTTGGCGCGGACAGACTGGTTGTATTTATTTTATGAAGGTATTTATCCAAATTCATTTTCTCTCCTGTATTCCCACACCCCACACTGACACTGCTGAAATGTCTATTTCTCCATCCTCTCTCCCCTGTGTAAGCTGTTACAGAGTCAAGAGCAGAAATGAACACCGGGTGCAAAAGGTGGCTCACGCCCGTCATCCCAGCACTCTGGGAGGCCGAGGCGGGAGGATCGCTCGAGGTCAGGAGTTCGAAACCAGCCTGAGCAAGAGCGAGACCCCGTCTCTACTAAAAACAGAAAGAAATTAATTGGCCAACTAGAAATATATAGAAAAAAATCTCCTGGGCATGGTGGCGAGTGCCTGTAGTCCTAGCTACTGGGGAGGCTGAGGCAGGAGGATCGCTTGAGCCCAGGAGTTGGAGGTTGCTGTGAGCGAGGCTGACACCACGGCACTCACTCTGGCCCGGGCAACAAAGCGAGACTCTGTCTCAAAACAAACAAACAAAAAATATAAGTATTACAAGTTATAAAAGCTGGTTACAACCACACAGCGTATAGTACTTTAAAATGTGCCTTGTTGCGAAGACCGCCTAAACGCACAACCCATTTCTTTGCCTAAACATGTTCCTGTAGTTTAAGACAAATATTCCCACTATTGGCTTCTGGGTCCAGATGCTTCTTTCTAGCTGTTGGATTAAAATAATACACGTTTGATTTACTATGACGTTTAATCGAAATTACTGCACTGCTAAAGTTAATTTCCCAAAAGTACAAATATGTTGCTTTATAATTCAATATATCCTAAACCCGAATAATCCCCATATTTGCTGAGATTTGTATGATTAACATAAAAATGGCTGCTTTTCAGGTAGGTAGGTAGAAGGGCTATAGTATTTAGTATAAGCACTAGGAACATGTATTTACAGCAATAAAAAATACCCAGAATTTGCAAACAGAGCAATGCACTAAATAAATAAATAAATAAATAAAATAAAATAAAATAAAATAAAAATATCCAGAATGTGCCCAGAATCATACTTCGCTCACATCTTTTCTCTATTATTTTGGTAAAATACTGTAAAATTCCACATATTAACCAATTATTTTTATTTTGTGCTCTAAATAGGGCATTTTTCCTCTCTCCTTAAACTAAATATAGAGTGATGTTTTGATGATTCCTAGTTGGGAAATTCTTTATTTCCGTTTTGTGCTTTGGAACTGCAAACTAAAACTTTCAGATTTTTTTTTTTTTTTTTTTTTTTTTTGAGACAGAGTCTCGCTCTGTTGCCCAGGCTAGAGTGAGTGCTGTGGCGTCAGCCTAGCTCACAGCAACCTCAAACTCCTAGGCTCAAGCAATCCTCCTGCCTCAGCCTCCCAAGTAGCTGGGACTACAGGCATGCGCCACCCTGCCCGGCTAATTTTTTATATATATATATCAGTTGGCCAGCTAATTTCTTTCTATTTATAGTAGAGACGGGGTCTCGCTCTTGCTCAGGCTGGTCTTGAACTCCTGACCTCGAGCGATCCTCCCGCCTCGGCCTCCCAGAGAGCTAGGATTACAGGCGTGAGCGCCCGGCCCAGCTTTTTATGTATCCTAGCAAGTTGCATTTTAATCAGTGATACTAAAGCAAGTTGACTAGTTATGCCGTGATTTAATAAACAAATGTCATGCAAAAATCTATGTGATCAACTAGCAACTATAAACAAATCTTAAAAGGGTTAATCAATTGAGAGAGATTATTTCAAATGCTGTTCCCCAAAGTAGACCGTCAGTCAAATCATTAAGTGATTTTTAGTGAAAAAACTCAAAATAGTGAATACATTAATATATTTCACGTATGTATAAGAAAATATGAAATAAAATTTTATTTATTTATTTAGAGACAGAGTCTCACTGCATTTGCCCTGGCTAGAGTGCCGTGGCGTCAGCCTCGCTCACAGCAACCTCAGACTCCTGGGCTCAAGCGATCCTCCTGCCTCAGCCTCCTCCCGAGTAGCTGGGACTACAGGCATGAGCCACCATGCCCGGCTAATTTTTTCTATATATATCAGTTGGCCAATTACTTTCTTTCTATTTATAGTAGAGACGGGGTCTCGCTCTTGCTCAGGCTAATTTCGAACTCCTGACCTCGAGCAATCCGCCCGCCTCGGCCTCCCAGAGTGCTGGGATGACAGGCGTGAGCCGCCGCGCCCGGCCACAATGTCCTTACTCTTAGTCCAAACTCAAAAGCCAAAATTTGTCGTCAATGCCTAAAATGACAATCCTCAGTCTCTATTTTCATATATTGTTAATAGTAGGCTTTTAAACACATACTTCATAAAAATGATGAGATTTCAGTTCTTGCCGTGCTAGTATAAAAAAAATATTGCAAAATACATATTCTCAAATCAAATGAATGAACCATCATAAACTATATCAAAAAATGCAAAATATCAGGCCGGGCGCGGTGGCTCACGCCTGTAATCCTAGCTCTTGGGAGGCCGAGGCGGGCGGATTGCTCAAGGTCAGGAGTTCAAAACCAGCCTGAGCAAGAGCGAGACCCCGTCTCTACTATAAATAGAAAGAAATTAATTGGCCAACTGATATATATATATAAAAAATTAGCCGGACATGGTGGCGCATGCCTGTAGTCCCAGCTACTCGGGAGGCTGAGGCAGGAGGATCGCTTGAGCCCAGGAGTTTGAGGTTGCTGTGAGCGAGGCTGACGCCACGGCACTCACTCTAGCCTGGGCAACAGAGCGAGACTCTGTATCAAAAAAAAAAAAAAAAATGCAAAATATCTAGAAAATATCAGATGTTTGCCTAGGACTGTTCCTATTCCCAGTCTTCCAATCGGGTTTCCACGTAGAAGGCAGTTGTTCTTTTAGTTTTAAGGCAGGCAGTACATTTTTAATCCTGTAAGAAGCTTCCAGTGTCCGGGAAATTTTGTTTGGGTGTTCTTCCCTTGGCTGTCGGATTACAGAGGATCAATGGCTTGGAACTGCGATTGCAATTACGAGCCTTCTGCTGTCTCCCCATGTGGGGTAGAGGGAGGGAGACTGTGGGACCCTCAAGTTCACTCATTTACAGTGAAAAGACTCAAAATAGTGAATACATTAACATATTTCCCTTATGTGTAAGAAAATATGGAATAAAACTTTCTTTAGAGTAGTAGCTCAGGTACACACTGTTTTTTCCACTTTAGAAAAGAACAAACATTTTTCAAGATTCAGTCCTGTCATCCCAGCACTCTGGGAGGCCGAGGCGGGAGGCTCGCTCAAGGTCAGGAGTTGGAGACCAGCCTGAGCAAGAGCGAGACCCCGTCTCTACTAAAAATAGAAAGAAATCAATTGGCCAACTAAAAGTATACACAGAAAAAATCAGCCGGGCGTGGTGGCGCATGCCTGTAGTCCCAGCTACTCGGGAGGAGGCTGAGGCAGGAGGATCGCTTGAGCCCAGGAGTTGGAGGTTGCTGTGAGTGAGGCTGACGCCACGGCACTCACTCTAGCCCGGGCAACAGAGTGAGACTCTGCCTCAAAAACTAAGTAAATAAATAAAACAAACATTCAGTGTTGTGGATTTAATTATTACTGCCCTACTTTTAGAGCCCAGACTCAAAATCATAGACTCTCACAAGTGGAAGAAACTTCAGTGATTGTGTAATTAATCATCATCTAAACTGTTACGCTCACTCAAGGGTACTGAGTTTGACTACCAGAAAAGCCAGAATTCATTCAGAGCCAAATCCAGAAAATAAAGTGAAGGACTTAAGACAAATGGCGCAGATGTGGGCAGATTCTGGCCGCCAATCACGCTCCGGAAACTCGCCACGCTTCGCCCAAGGACTGTGGGTTTGGGAGGAGGCCTTACCAAAATCTGCACCACTTCTCAGGAGACAGGCCACGGGAGGGGGTGTGAGTTTAAGGAGACAATCACACTGGCTGTGAACACTCTTTCCCCGCCAGATTAAAAATGGCATAAAAGTGTCATTTCTATTAAGTTACTCACATTACTGTAGATTTTTATTTAATAGGTTAATGCTCTTTTTATTTATTTATTTATTTTTTCCGAGACAGAGTCTCACTCTGTTGCCCAGGCTAGAATGAGTGCCGTGGCGTCAGCCTCACTCACAGCAACCTCCAACTCCTGGGCTCAAGTGATCCTCCTGCCTCGGCCTCCTCCCGAGTAGCTGGGACTACAGGCATGTGCCACCATGCCCAGCTAATTTTTTCTATGTATTTTTAGCTGTCCAGCTAATTTCTTTCTATTTTTAGTAGAGACGGGGGTATCGCTCTTGCTCAGGCCGGTCTCGAACTCCTGACCTTGAGCGATCCTCCCGCCTTGACCTCCCAGAGTGCTAGGATGACAGGCATGAGCCACCGTGCCCGGCCCAGGTTAATGCTTTCATCTATTTTTTGTTAGTGTTTATAGAATAGAGTTTAGAATCAGACAGAGCTGGAGCTATACTCACGAACTGTGACCTCATGCAAGTCACTAGCCCTTTTTGAGACTTAGTTTCCACTGTATACAGCCGAATTCATAAATGTTAGCTATTACTGCTGATTATCCTGAAATTCTTCAAGAATTATACATTCGAACCCACGGGAACAAACAATACACCTCCTTCTGCCTTATAAAATGAGCCAGCATTTGGACTGACAATCTGCACAAGTTTACGTTCCAACAAATATTTACTACCGTGTTTCCCCAAAACTAAGACCTCCACATACGATAAGCCCCAGCAGGATGTCTAAGCACATGCTCTACCCTGAAAATCAGCCCTAGTGATGGGCGTGGCTATGAAAATCAGTCCTGGTGGTGGGCGTGGCTATGAAAATCAGCCCTGGTGATGGGCGTGGCTATGAAAATCAGTCCTTAGTGGTGGGCGTGGCTATGAAAATCAGTCCTGGTGATGGGCGTGGCTATGAAAATCAGCCCTAGTGACGGGCGTGGCTGCGCAGCGCATCTGCACAACCCATGCGTGTCGTCACGGAGCGGGAAAGAACACGAGCAGCCCTTCTCATCCGCCCCGTGAGAGCTCTAGTGCTCGACAGGAGAGATCGGGGCCGGTGGCTCTAAAGGAAACAGAGTCGCAAGACACCCAGGATGGGATTCGGGGTCTGGAGAGTGAGGATGATGTTCCAGAAGAAGACGACTTCACTCTGTTTGAATCAATGCAGATGGTTGTGCCGCACTTAAAAAAAAAATAACACATCCCCTGAAAATTACCCTAGGGTGTCTTCTGGAGGAAAAATAAATATAAGACCCTGTCTCATTTTGGGGGAAACATGGTATATATGATGTGATCTTCCCGATCCCTAAACCCAATTTAAATTCCCATTAGACAGTGAGACCCACAGGGTGGCTGTCTAGGATTTTGGGGGAGAGAAGAAGTTCACTAGACCTAATTGAAAATGAAATGCAAAGTGAGAAATCTAAAACTACAGTAACCCGGCTAATGTGGCCCACATGTCAATAAAACTCTTCAAATGCAATTTTAGAATTTCACAGAACCTTCATATGTTTCAGAAATTGTGGGTGTTTATCGAGTATTCTACACTGTGATACTGCTCACAGAGACACACACCCTTGTGCTGGTAGACACGGTAACAGCCAAACAGGCCCCCTGGGGAGAGGGAGGGGTATGTGTGGCAAGACTGGGAATGTGGTGGTGGCTCTCGCCTGTCATCCTCCCACTCTGGGAGGCCAAGGCAGGAGGATCCCTCAAGGTCAGGAGTTCGAGACCAGCCTGAGCAAGAGCGAGACCCCCATCTCTACTAAAAAAGAATAGAAAGAAATTAAGTGGCCAACTAAAAATATAGAGAAAAAAATGAGCCAGGAGTGGTGGCGGATGCCTGTAGTCCCAGCTACTTGGGAGGAGGCTGAGGCAGGAGGATCGCTTGAGCCCAGGAGTCTGAGGTTGCTGTGAGTGAGGCTGACGCCACGGCACTCACTCTAGCCTGGGCAACAGAGTGAGATTCTGTCTCAAAAAAAAAAAATTGTAAGGAACACTAGATTCAGGACACTGGTTTTTCTTAAATGCATGTTAGCACTGGACATAAAACGTACCAAATTCTTAACACCATTCTGCCACACGATTAAACTCATTTTGTATTCAAGTAGCATTCTCTATATGGCTTGCGTAAAATTAATTCTGTTCAGTCAACTCTCAATCTCAGATTCACACTGAGGAGTGTGAATCTGTACGGAGTCATGATTTCTTATATTCGATGGATGGCATTAGGTAGTGATCAGATTGGCTACTGCTCGGGATTCAAAGACAAAGGACTCAAGATTCCAACCCTCAATCAGCTTAAAATGTAACACAGTTAAACACTCACGGTAAAAAGTTAAACAAAGTAACAGCGGCAATCAAGCTGAGTCTGGGAACGTGTTGCTGACTACGAAACCCCCAGGGCCAAATTCACAGTCAGTCCAAGGACAAGGCCAGACACTGAAGCTCACTGCAGTTCTCGGGACTCCACTGTTCATTTCCCCCCAGGGTTCCTCCAAGCAGCTGCTAAAGAGCCAAGAATCTGGGAGGCCGAGGCGGGAGGATCACTCAAGGTCAGGAGTTCAAAACCAGCCTGAGCAAGAGCGAGACCCCTGTCTCTACTAAAAAATAGAGAGAAATTAATTGGCCAACTAAAACTATATATACAAAAAATGAGCCGGGCGTGGTGGCGCATGCCTGTAGTCCCAGCTACTCGGGAGGAGGCTGAGGCAGGAGGATCGCTTGAGCCCAGGAGATTGAGGTTGCTGTGAGCGAGGCTGACGCCACGGCACTCACTCCAGCCCGGGCGACAGAGTGAGACTCTGTCTCAAATAAATAAAAATAAAGATCCAAGCAGCAGTCATGCAGGTCCCTGCCAATCTGAGGATGGGGCAACTCCCTCTAGAGGATGGGAGAGAGCCAGTGCCGAAACTGCTTTCTGTCTGCCACAGCTAGATCAGGACCTCAAGCCACTGAGCATTCGCTCTTCCGAGCTTACCAAGACTGTTCAGAGGTGGCATAACTAGAAAATACCACTTTTGTAAGCTAGGGCATTGGAGGCGTGAGGAAGCGGCTGTGCCAATGATTGCAGATGCACGCAGCGAGACATCTTCTGTAGTTAATGACGGCGTGTCAACCACGACAAGGGCATCCTGAAGGCGGAGAGCAGAAAATGGCAAGACTGTGGACGGCTTCCAACAAACGGCAAAGAGAGAAACGCAGGCACCCTGGAAGCAACTGAAGCAATCCTCATTGCTGTGCTGTGTGTTATGAACAACCCAATCTGAATGCTGAAAGCCGTTCCATGTAACCCATCTGAAATGCTACGTACTTGATTCTCATTGTGACTTTGTAAGTTTTTTTGTCTGTTTGTTTGTTTCTTTTTGATACAAAGTCTCACATTCCTGCCTGGGCTAGAGTGGCTGACGTCAGGCTAGCTCGCAGCAACCTCCTGGGCTCAAGCGATCCTCCTGCCTCAGCCTCCTCCCGAGTAGCTGGGACTACAGGCATGCGCCACCACGCCCGGCTCATTTTTTCTATATATATTTTTAGTTGGCCAATTAATTTCTTTCTATTTTTAGTAGAGAAGGGGGGGAGGGGGTGTCTCGCTCTTGCTCAGGCTGGTCTCGAACTCCTGACCTCGAGCGATCCTCCCGCCTCGGCCTCCCAGAGTGCCGGGATGACAGGCGTGAGCCACCGCGCCCGGCCCGAAATAATCTTCTATTCAACTTTCTGTAACACCTGCTTCTTATTGTCACTCTACACTAAAACAAGACTTTTGTTGTTATTCTCGCGTACATTTTTTTTAATGACGGCGATGACATCACATGTGTAACTTGCCTGGGTGGGAAATGAAAGGAACAGAACCGAAAGGGTCTTCCGGAGGCCGGTGGCGTGGAGCAGAGAGTGGGTCTACGCTCTTATCTGAGGGGGCTGTCTCCTCCTCCAGCCTGTCTGCAAAAATAAGACGGAACAAAATAAAAAAATAAAATAAAATAAAAGTGGTCTTTCAACCAAAAAAAAAAAAAAAGTGGCATGCAGCATAAATAAAAGCGAAAATTAAAGTCACAGCCCTTTTCAAAAATATTCAGATTGAGAGTCCGCTAGGACGAGCTTTAGGGGGTTGTCATAATGAGGTTCATAGATATTTGTTGTCGAAAAGGCAAGACTAACAACACGATCGGTGCCAGGTTCCACTCGATACAATTAACCTAAAAATCTAACAAAATAACTTAAGTCTGGTCCACGGAAACACTAGCTATTTTTTCAACCTGTAACACACTGGACCTGAACTCAAAAGCTTACTACAGAGAGACATATTTGGGTAAACCTTCTCCAAAAACACATAGAGAAAAAATATTGCAAATGGTCGTTCATCCATAAAATAGGTAAAACTCCTATTTCTCAATAGCAATAAGGATTCACTGTATTTCATCATTCGTTCCTCATATTACTTTGCATTATTAGCAAATCATTCACAAGCACGCATACACACACACAAAGACACAGATGAAAACCAAGTTTATTCGTCCATCCAACAAATATCCGAGCACCTAGGCAACTGGCATGTAACATCAAATAAAACAAAGACCTCTGTTTATGCGTTGGCATGAAGAAACAATAAACTAAGAGCCCAATAAGAAACATAACACGGTATGTTAAAAATGAAGCCACTGGCCGGGCGCTCACGCCTGTCATCCCAGCACTCTGGGAGGCCGAGGCGGGAGGATTGCTCGAGGTCAGGAGTTCGAGACCAGCCTGAGCAAGAGCGAGACCCCGTCTCTACTATAAATAGAAATTAATTGGCCAACTAAAAACATATATATATATAAAATTACTTAAGCTCAGGACTTGTGGAAAAATAAAGAAAAAATAAATTTAAAAGAAAGAAAAAAATAAAAGAAAAAGAAATTTAAAAAAAATATATTAGCTGGGCATGCTGGTGCATGCCTGTAGTCCCAGCTACTCGGGAGGAGGCTGAGGCAGGAGGATCGCTGGAGCCCAGGAGTTGGAGGCTGCTGTGAGCGAGGCTGATGCCACGGCACTCACTCTAGCCCGGGCGACAGAGTTGAGACTCTGTCTCAAAAAGAAAAAAAAAAAATTCTATTTGGGACTTATTCTGCCTCCTTTTCCGGCCTCTAAGGTTGGATCTTTGGCCCACGGCTGTTCAAAGAAACCCAGTTCACGCTCAGGCTGGCCTGTCCTCAAGAATTCTGCGGGTGGGTCACACCGGTCTCAACTGGGTTCTCAGGAGCTACAGGGAGGGGAGCGGGGGGGATCCTAACAGAACTGGAACTCCCCGTAAATACACCTGTAACTTTGGAGAGAGCGTCAAGTCCAAGCAGAGTCCCGTGGCGGCGATTCTCGCACTCGAGGCGCGTGTCAGCCACCTGGGGCTGTGCTGGCACGCAGGCTGGGGTCGGGTAAGCGTGGGCCGGGCTCTGAGACTCTGCACAGCAGCCGGCTCCCAGGTGACAGCGAGGCTGCCGCCCAAGCAGCAGGGGCTTCAGAAGAACAGGCCCTGGAGCCCACGGTCCCCGAAATACCTTAGGGCCAGGCGTCCTCAAACTGCGGCCCGTGGGCCACGTGCTGGCGTTTTTGCCCGTTTGCTTTTTTACTGCAAAATAAGGCATGTGCCGTGTGCGTAGGAATTGGTTCATAGTTTTTTTTTTTAAATGAATAGTCCGGCCCTCCGACGGTCTGAGGGACAGTGAACTGGCCCCCCTGTTTAAAAAGTTCAAGGTCGGGCCGGGCGCCGTGGCTCACGCCTGTCATTCCAGCACTCTGGGAGGCCGAGGCGGGAGGATCGCTCGAGGTCAGGAGTTCAAGACCAGCCTGAGCAAGAGCAAGACCCCATCTCTACTATAAATAGAAAGAAATTCATTGGCCAACTAATATATATAGAAAAAATGAGCTGGGCATGGTGGCGCCTGCCTGTAGTCCCAGCTACTCGGGAGGAGGCTGAGGCAGGAGGATCGCTTGAGCCCAGGAGTTGGAGGTTGCTGTGAGCGAGGCTGACGCCACGGCACTCACTCTAGCCTGGGCAACAAAGCGAGACTCTGTCTCAAAAAAAAAAAAAAGTTAGGGTATTAAGTAGGGAACGTCCAATTTCCTTAAGTACTAAGTTTGACGGTTGATATCTCTGACATTTTTTGTTGTTTTTTTTTTTATAGAGTCTCACTTTGTCACCCAGGCTAGAGTGAGTGCCGTGGCGTCAGCCTCGCTCACAGCAACCTCCAACTCCTGGGCTCAAGCGATCCTCCTGCCTCAGCCTCCTCCCGAGTAGCTGGGACTACAGGCATGCGCCACCATGCCCAGCTCATTTTTTCTATATATATTAGTTGGCCAATGAATTTCTTTCTATGTATAGTAGAGACGGGGGTCTCGCTCTTGCTCAGGCTGGTCTCGAACTCCTGACCTTGAGCGATCCTCCCGCCTTGGCCTCCCAGAGTGCTGGGATGACAGGCGTGAGCCGCAGTGCCCTGCCGGTTTTTGTGTTGGTTTTAATTGTGAAGGTACGTCCTCATGCTTTCCAACGAATGCTTTGGCTTGTGATTATCTTTCAAATTATTTTTAGAGCAATTTTCGTGAAACCATGGATGAGTCAAAAATGCGTGTTATTTTTGGATGTGAGTTCTGTCGTGGAACCGGGACAGCGCATGTGTCTACGGCAACCGATTGGATGAAATGGTGAGCATGCTTGCAATTAAGCAGCCGACACTGGTCAATAAAAACGGGTCATCGTATTATCCTGCATTGAGCTTGAGCCCGTTATCCGAAGTGAGGCGACACAGGATCAGAAGAATGGGCTCCACGTGCTCTCGCCATCAAATTGGCACTGACCGATCAACACCATGGTGCTCAAAGGGTGGTGGTGTTCTCCAGGGATTCGGGGGTTGGGGGTGTAGACCCACATTTAGGGATGGGGTGAGCATTGTGGAGGGGAAGGGCATGCTTCTAACCCTTGCTAGGGAGAAGCTGAGATATAAAATGTAACCAAAACGTTCGTACTCTCATATTTTCTTGAAATAATAAAAAAAAAAAGAGGTCAATCCTCTTGCAAGAAAACATAAGTAAACACATGGAGATACTTCTATGCTAACTTCGATTATCCAATTATTTCAAAACAGAAACCTCAATGAATTCCTAATAAAATTGAACCATGTTTTCATTGTTCCACAAAACAGTTTTTCAACAAAATATTTTTTAAAAACAATCCGGATTTCTACAGTTCATATGATAATCTGGGTCTTAAGACAAAATACAAAATAAATATACCGTGTTTCCCCAAAAATAAGACAGGATCTTGTATTTATTTTTTCTCAGGAAGACATGCTAGGGCTGATTTTCAGGGGATGTGTTATTGTTTCCAAGTACGGTACAACCATCTGCACTGATTCAAATACAGTGAGGTCGTCTTCTTCTGGAACATCATCCTCACTCTCCAGACCCCGAATCCCATCCTGAATGTCTTGCGACTCTGTTTCCTTTAGAGCCACCGGCCCCGATCTCTCCTGTCGAGCACTAGAGCTCTCACAGGGCGGATGAGAAGGGCTGCTCGTGTTCTTTCCCGCTCCGCGACGACACGCATGGGTTGTGCAGATGCACTGCGCAGCCACGCCCATCACTAGGGCTGATTTTCATAGCCACGCCCATCACCGGGACTGATTTTCATAGCCACGCCCACCACTAGGGCTGATTTTTCATAGCCACGCCCACCACTAGGCTGATTTTCCTAGCCACGCCCATCACCAGGGCTGCTTTTCGGGGTAGGGCTTCTATTGCACACATGCTTAGACATCCTGCTAGGGCTGATTTGATGGGTAGGGCTTATTTTCAGGGAAACACAATACGTTAATTTTTTAATTACCTATAAATAAAAACGAATGAAATGGTTAATGTAGAGTACTTTTCAAATACAGTTATCCCTAAAATGTACTTAAGTACCATTTTCAAATGATTGGTTTCCTTTAGATTAGAAAAAAACTTGAGCTTGATTTGTCCAATGTAAGAAACTTACCTCCTTCTCCCTTTCCAAACAACTGTGTTGATGAATAAAAACAATATCTTTATTTTTATTTATTTATTTTTTGAGACAGAGTCTCACTCTGCTGTCCGGGCTAGAGTGCTGTGGCGTCAGCCTCGCTCACAGCAACCTCCAACTCCTGGGCTCAAGCGATCCTCCTGCCTCAGCCTCCTGAGTAGCTAGGACTATACAGGCATGCGCCACCACGCCTGGCTAATTTTTTCTGTATATTTTTAGTTGGCCAATTAATTCCTTTCTATTTTTAGTAGAGACGGGGTCTCGCTCTTGCTCAGGCTGGTTTGGAACTCCCAACCTCGAGCGATCCTCCCGCCTCGGCCTCCCAGAGTGCTAGGATGACAGGCGTGAGCCACGGCGCCAGGCCCAACCATTAATTTTCATTGCACAGTCAGTCTTCCACTGAAACTCTTAAGGTCCTGGGAGAAGTCTTTTGCCCATTAGCACAATATAAACCCTATCACGGGCTGGGCATGATGGCTCAAGGATCACTGGAGCCCAGGAGTTGGAGGTTGCTGTGAGGGAGGCTGACCCAACAGCACTCCAGCCCGGGAAACAGAGTGAGACTCTATCTCAAATAAACAAATAAATAAAAATAAACCCAATCGCACAGATCCAATACTCTACACCTTACTTCTTGTGAATGAAAAGGTGCTAGAGATGAATGATTACAGTTAAGTAAAACTTTGGGAGGAAATCTTCCCAAACTACATTCTATACATTATTTACAATCATAAACGTTATTAAAGACATTTCACCCCTTGACCCCCGATAACCATGACTATCAATTATTACGAGAAAAACGCGACCCTTTTCCATCCCCCCCGTCATTTGCCAGTCCTGCTACTGACGTGTTTGATCGCAGAGCCGCTTCTACTTTGATTTTTTAAAATTGCCACTGAGAAACCTGGTAATTCAGATGCATTTTTTTTTTTATTTTATTTTTTTTTTGAGACAGAGTCTCGCTTTGTTGCCCAGGCTAGAGTGAGTGCCGTGGCATCAGCCTCACTCACAGCAACCTCCAACTCCTGGGCTCGAGCGATTCTCTTGCCTCAGCCTCCCGAGTAGCTGGGACTACAGGCATGCGCCACCACGCCCGGCTAATTTTTTCTATATATATTAGTTGGCCAGCTAATTTCTTTGTAGTTTTATTAGAGACGAGGCTCTTGCTCTTGCTCAGGCTGGTCTCGAACTCCTGACCTCGAGCGATCCCCAGCTCATTTTTTTCTATATATATATATATTAGTTGGCCAATTAATTTCTTTCTATTTATAGTAGAGACGGGGGTCTCGCTCTTTCCCAGGCTGGTTTCGAACTCCTGACCTCGAGCGATCCTCCCGCCTTGGCCTCCCAGATTGCTGGGATTACAGGCGTGAGCCACCATGCCCGGCCCAGATGCAATTTTTAAATGCTAGCTGAAGGCCAAAAACCTAAGGTCAGAGACTAGAACTTCTACAGCGTGATAAGGAAAGGGAAAGTGGCATTTACTTATGGAGTGCCTGGACTCAGTCAATTATTTCACTGAATTCTCTTGACAACCCTGTGAGGTAACACCATTATTCCCAGTTTATAAATGAGCGAGTGAGACTGACAGGAGTGGAGTGACTTAACTGAAACGGCAGCCTAGTTAAGTTTCATCTGAGGGATCAGAATTCTTGTTTCCTGGTACTACGGGCCCAGTCAAGCGCACAGCCTGTCGGCAGGGATCTATCTCAGCAGCTCCGGGAACGTGTTGGGTGGTTTTCCAAGTGGCTGAGGTTGCTTCCAAGTCTGACCTCCTCATCAAGTCCCTTTTGTACTATCACTTGGAACTTACTATCTTTCTTTTTTGAGACAGAGTCTCACTCTGTCGCCCGGGCTAGAGTGAGTGCTGTGGCGTCAGCCTCGCTCACAGCAACCTCCAACTCCTGGGCTCAAGCGATCCTCCTTCCTCAGCCTCCTTCTGAGTAGCTGGGACTACAGGCATGCGCCACCACGCCCGGCTAATTTTTTCTTTATATTTTTAGTTGACCAGATAATTTCTTTCTATTTTTAGTAGAGACAGGGGTCTCGCTCTTGCTCAGGCTGGTCTCGAACTCCTGACCTCGAGCGATCCTCCCGCCTCGGCCTCCCAGAGTGCTGGGATGACAGGCGTGAGCCACCACGCCTGGACGGAACTTACGATCTTTCTGTGACTAACTAATAGTGCAATGAAGTCTGAATGCTCTTTGGCACACACACACACACACACAGAAATGCATGCACAAATTACACGGTTGTCTGATCTTGAAGTTTGAAAGCAAATAGCTGGTGAAGAACTTTACATGCCAAACCCAATTTTATGAAGTTATTGCACTACAGGCACATTCACACGCTGTTCTTGCCTGTGCTAAGTAAATGAAACGTGGGTGTCATTACAAACTTTAGGGAGATTAGAACAACACATAGTTATAACATACAAAATAACGCAAACGCTTCACCAGTTCCATAAACTGATTTAAGCATATTTTACCCAAGGAGTTGAGAACACTCATATAGCAAACCCTGTCACGACAGATTAAAATCAATACCATGTGCTTTAAAAATAACCATTCAGATATAATGATTTGGTTACTCCCTATATACGCCCCCACCCCCGCCGTCCCTCTGAAAGAAAAGATACATTACTGCCTTTTTTAAAACCTCACTTTTGGGGCTGCTCAACATAAATTCTAGGAAAAAATGCCAAACAAAATAGTTGTGGTTTAAAGAAAATTTTTTTTAATAAGGTTAAGATTGGTTTTACCAAAGTCAACAAACCTTTATTGAGGGCTCAGAACTCATTTTTGTATCTACAGGGTAATCGTCAGTTTAAATCTTCATCATCATCATAAACCAATATGCAAGATACAAATTTAAATCCCAACAACTATTCTTACAGGAATTCGGGGCATTTATAAGTTTTACATAAAATATGCAGAGAAACAAAGCATTTCATCTATTAAATGTTGTCGTAAGGCCGGGTGCCTAGATGAAATAGAAATCGGGAGCTACAGAGCAAGGACCGTTAAGACCTTCGTCTCACATGCAAAAGGTGGAAGAGTGAGGTTTCTGCTCCTATTTCGCAACCCCCTCGAAACACCCAAAACCCTTTTCCAAAAATAAAAAGAAAAAAAGAACATTTGCAGAGTGCATGTGGCACAGCCTGACGTATATGTGTTAGTTAGTAGTTTAAGGAGAGGCAATGATTCCAAGGAAAAACGTGGAGATAATCTGATCGCAAGTGACAAAGAATTTATTTGACTTCTGCTGTGGCAGGACGACAGAGCAGCTGTCCTTAGTCACCTCGGATCCCGAAACATTAACATTAATCAGGCATTGTCAAAGGGCACCTCAGACCCACAGGATTTTCCACCGAATGCGCAAGAAAACAGAGCCGCAGAACGGTTCGGAGGAAGGTGAGACGATAAATAACATCTCCCCCCCCCCTTTTTTTTTTTTTACTTGAACATCAATTTTCCTCGTTTTGGAGATACTGTGAATTTAGGGTCTGTAAATATACAGTATTTTAGTGGTAGGCGCGTACCAGCCCACTGTCGGCAATCTTGGATGTGACGGCTACCATGGAGCGGTGGGTTTCCCGCGCACACAGACGGTCTGGCTGGGTCTGTGAAAGGCGGCGGCCCGGACTTCGCCCTCTAATGCACAAAGAGAATGTTCTACGCACCACCCTCAGAAACGGTCTTTGGCCTCACTGTTAATCACACAGCTGTCATTTTACTGGGAAGCAAAATAAGCCTTCAGGTGTCCCTTACTTGATCTCAGGAGGTCGAACTCTCGGTCCAACAGCTCCTCTTCTGTTAGCTTGGAGAAATTATCCTCTCCAAAGGGGTTCCACCCTGACATGTCGGGCGGGTTACTGATGCTCTTCTGGTTTGCGAAGTTTGCCACGGCCTCTTTACCGGCAGCTGGCCTGTGGTAGAACAGTTGAGAAAGGAACCGGGAGAAGAAAAAAATCAGAATGAAAACTGACAGCGCCCTGGGGTTCATACTTTATAGATGCTCAGAAGATGAGATCGCCGTCATTTCATTACGGTGGGGTGGGGTGGAGAGAGAACCCGTGGGGTCTGAATCTTCTCCATAAGGGACACCAGCTCCACGACCACCCACAGAACGGTGCATTGGCTGTGCACCCTCGGGCAAGTTCCTTAACCTCCCTGGGCCTCAGCTTCCTCATGTGTAAAAAAGGAATGACAGTATCTACCTTTATGGGGTGTGAAGGGAAGAAAATGGTGCCTAGCAAAAATATAAGCAGTCAACAAATACTAGCTGTTATTGTCACAGTGAACAAGCTTCAAAGTGAAAATCAGTTACCGAGTTTCCCCGAAAATAAGGCAGGGTCTTATGTTTAGTTTTCCTCACACACCCCATGGCTTATTTTCAGGGGAGGTGCTATTTTTTCTTAAGTACGGTACAACCATCTACATTGATTCAAACACAGTGAAGTCGTCTTCTTCTGGGACATCATCCTCACTCTCCAGACCCCGAATCCCATCCTGAATGTCTTGCGACTCTGTTTCCCTTAGAGCCACCGGCCCCGATCTCTCCTGTCCAGCACTAGAGCTCTCACGGGGCGGATGAGAAGGGCTGCCCGTGTTCTTTCCCGCTCTGCGACGACACGCATGGGTCGTGCAGATGCGCTGCGCAGCCACGCCCGTCACTAGGGCTGATTTTCATAGCCACGCCCCTCACCAGGGCTGATTTTCATAGCCACACCCCTCACCAGGACTGATTTTCATAGCCACGCCCATCACTAGGGCTGTTTTCGTGGCCACGCCCATCACCAGGGCTGATTTTCATAGCCACGCCCACCACTAGGGCTGATTTTCATAGCCACGCCCATCACTAGGGCTGTTTTCATAGCCACGCCCATCACCAGGGCTGATTTTCATAGCCACGCCCATCACCAGGGCTGATTTTCATAGCCACGCCCATCACCAGGGCTGATTTTCATAGCCACGCCCATCACTAGGGCTGATTTTCATAGCCACGTCCATCACTAGGGCTGATTTTCAGGGTGGGGCGTCTCTTGCGCACAGGCTTAGACATCCTGCTGGGGCTTGTTTTATGGGTAGGTCTTATTTTCAGGGAAACACGGTGAATAGGTATAGTAACAGTCGTGCGGTACGTGTGGCTGGAGCCTAGGCCGCACAGAAGGTCTGGGTCCCTGACCATTAGCGGCCGGGTATGGAATGGTTTCTACCAGCCCTCCTCCGCCTTTTGGCTGAGACCAAGTGTAGTATCTCTTCTAATCATCAGTTTGACTGCTTCTACCACAGCTCTAAACACGTGACTTCACAGGACTGGAGTATATCAAGTCTTAGTTTCATAGATAACCAACTCATTATTTCCCAGCCTGGGGTATACAAGATGACTTTTTTTTTTTTTGAGACAGTCTCACTCCGTTGTCCAGGCTAGAGTGAGTGCTGAGGCGTCAGCCTGGCTCACAGCAACCTCCAACTCCTGGCCTCAAGCGATCCTCCTGCCTCAGACTCCTCCCGAGTAGCTGGGACTACAGGCATCCGCCACCACGCCCGGCTCATTTTTTCTATATATTTTTAGTTGGCCAATTCATTTCTTTCTATTTTTAGTAGAGACGGGGTCTCGCTCTTGCTCAGGCTGGTCTCGAACTCCTGACCTCGAGCCATCCTCCCTCCTCAGTGTCCCAGAGTGCTCGGATGACAGGTGTGAGCCACCGCGCCCAGCCTATACAACATGATTTTAATGATAAACTAATTTTTTTAATTTTAATAGTTGCACAGAAAATAGAAAAAAGTACTTATTGCGACGTATCAAAGCTGTGATTCCCTGAATGGTTTCAGCACAGATGGGAACAAAGCAGCAGCACCGTAGCCACTCACACAAGTCAGAGGTAGGACGAGCACCTTGCGAGCCTGTGTGTGTCTCAAACCTTGGGCACCCAGCTCGCTATAACTGATCGGAAGTTTAGATAGCATATATGCTACAGAACACTAACACAAATACTTTCATACGAGACGTCTAATTCATCGTTCCATTCTCATCGGTGACATGACTCAGCTTCTGGAAGTTCAGACAGTCTTTCAGAACAAAAAGTATACATAAGTATGTACGCTATGTCAGCGAAGACTATTGAATGCCTTTGGATTTTCCAACTAAATACACTAGATTTAACTGATAATTTTTGCTGCTAGCCAGGTGTGGTGGCTCACGCCTGTAAGTCCCAGTATATTGGGAGGCCAAGGCAGGAGGATCGCTTGAGGCCAGGAGTTCGAGACCAGCCTGGACAACATAGTGGGATCCTGTCTCTACAAAACATGGAAAATGAGCCGGGCGTGGTGGCGCATGCCTGCAGTCCCAGCTATTTGGGAGGCTGAGGCAGGAGGAAAGCTTGAGCCCAGGAGTCGGAGGCTGCTGCGAGCGAGGCTGACGCCACGGCACTCACTCTAGCCCGGGCGACAGAGCGAGACTCTGTCTCAAAATAAAAAGACGTGTAACCAGAGCAGGGAAACGACAAGATACTTGCCTACTGGCAGCGTGCGAGAAGTCCGTCATGGTCCCGGCCTGAGCGGGGAGCGAGGCCGGGCAGGGAACGGAGGCCGGCGAGAACTCCCGCGGGGAGGCGAGGCGCTCGGGGGAGGCCAGCTGGCGCGGGGGGAGCACCTGCTGCTGCAGGGACGCCTGCCGGTGCTGCTGCATCTGGAAGAGAGAGGGCGCCACGCAGGCTCAGGCTCCCGTCCCAGAGCACACGCCCGCCGGCCGCTGCGTCCCCCCTGCCCAGTGTTGGCGACCGGACCCGAGCCCTGAGAGACTGGGGCCTGCAGGGGCAGCCGGGCTGCTCCAGAGCTGCAGCAAGATGACGTGAACCCGTCCAGGAAGCTGCAAAGCCAGGCTCACTTGGCCAGATCAAAAAAAAGAGAAAGAAAAAGAAAATCCTCCTTTAAATGTTTTAAGAAAAATAGGGTAGCTTAAAGTGACCGGTGCGGCGGTTGCTGTAAAAAAGGTCAAATCATCCTCTGAAGCAGATGCGCTGTCCCGTAAGTTCCACCGGGTACTGGCGAACGGGGGAGGCATGACTGGAGGGCACGGACAAGAGTGGCCTCCCTCACGCTGCGAGACCGGAGAAGCACGTCCATCCGCCGACTGCAGCGCGCCACATTCAGGCACACGGTTCCCCGCAGCTCAAAGCTGCCTGAGGCCGGGCGTGGTGGCTCGCGCCTGTCATCCCAGCACTCTGGGAGGCCGAGGCGGGAGGATCGCTCGAGGTCAGGAGTGCAAGACCAGCCTGAGAAAGAGCAAGACCCCGTCTCTACTATAAATAGAAGGAAATTAGCTGGCCAAGTAAAAATATATAGAGAAAAAATTAGCCGGGCATGGTGGCGCATGCCTGTAGTCCCAGCTACTCGGGAGGCTGAGGCAGGAGGATCGCTTGAGCCCAGGAGTTGGAGGCTGCTGTGAGAGAGGCTGACGCCACGGCGCTCACTCTAGCCCGGGCGACAGAGCGAGACTCTGTCTCAAAAAAAAAGAAAGAAAGGAAGCTGCCCGAGAACTTATGACTGGCTTTGATGAGACACATGCAATCAACTCCCTCGAACTGACTCTGAACAACACTGTTTACACCGTGCACTGCAGCACAAAGCTGTGCACTCAGAGACATCCCCGGAAATCATCTGACATTTACCATCGCAGGATACTGGGATGCAGAAGACGGCGGCTGGTACGCTGAGTGCGCCAGGAACTGCTGCTGCACCGCGTGCTGACACTGCAACGACAGAGACACGCCTGTCAGCCCGGGTGCCGCAGCTCCCGCCTGTCACCCCAGCGTGACAGGTGAGGCCGAGGCGGGAGGTTCGCTCGAGGTCAAGAGTTGCAGACCAGCCTGAGCAAGAGCGAGACCCCCCCGTCTCTGCTGTAAATACAAAGAAATTAGCCGGACAACTAAAAACATATATAGAAAAAATTAGCTGGGCTGAGGCAGGAGGATGGCTTGAGCCCAGGAGTCTGAGGTTGCTGTGAGCGAGGCTGACGCCACGGCACTCACTCTAGCCTGGGCGACAGAGCGAGACTGTCTCACAAAAAGAAAAAAAAAAGAAAGGGAGGCCCAGAAGGGTCAGACAGCCAGACAGCACGCCCAAGGCGATTCAGCCAGGTCACGGCAGAACCCGACCCAGACCCCGGCCCAGGGCATCTTCTGAAGCGACACGAAAGGCCAGGGCCCTTCCCCCGAGTCCTGCCTGTTGTGGTCAGCGCCCGTGCCTTCCCCCACGCCGCCCGGTACGCCTTGGCCACCAGCCGCCGCCGCGCCCTTGCGTGGGCCCGCCGCGTGAGAACGCTCGCGAGGGTTTCCTCATCGGTCCCCAAGTGCGCGCTTATCCAATCTAGGAGCGTCTTGGATGCGTCCATGGGGTTCTCTTACGCTTGAAGCTGGGGCGCGGCGGGGTGGGGGGCGGAGGGGTGGCAGGGGTGATATGTGTAACCCTAACAATATCTGTACCCCCATAATATGAGGAAATAAAAGGGAAAATTATAAAAAAAAAAAAAAAAGAGGCCCACGCACAGAAGGGAAGGCACCGACAGGCAACGCGCAGGCGCCGGCACCCCGAGGGACTCACCTGCTGGGCGTAGGCGTCCTGGAGCAGGTGCGGCTGCTGCAGCCTCCAGTCCCCCTGCTGCAGCTGCTGGAGGACCCTGTGCGGCGGCGGGGGCAGGGGCGGCTGGGGAGGGCCCTGGCCCAGCACCGCCTCGGGCCCGCTCCCGGGTCTGGGCGCCCCTGAAACGGGTTTCCAAGAGCCCGACGTTAAGAACACGCTGATGGTTTCAGTGGCGCGGCCGGATGCCAGACACTCATTCCAATCGTCGATTAAGGCGGGGGGGTCCTCAAACTTTTTTTATTTTACACACACACATATATATGTTAGTTAGCCTATTAATTTCTTTCTATTTTTAGTAGACACAGGGTCTCGCTCTTGCTCAGGCTGGTTTCGTTTTTTTTTTTTGTTTATTTTGAGACAGAGTCTCAGTCTATTGCCTGGGCTAGAGTGCCGTGAGCGAGACCCCTTCTCTACTAAAAATATAAAAAATCAGCCGGGCGTGGTGGCACATGCCTGTCGTCCCAGCTACTCGGGAGGCTGAGGCAGGAGGATCGCTTGAGCCCAGGAGTTGGTGGTTGCTGTGAGCGAGGCTGACGCCACGGCACTCACTTTAGCCCGGGTGACAGAGGGAGACTCTGTCTCAAAAACAAACAAACAAACAAACAAACAACCAGTAATAGCGGTTTATAGTTAACATTTCTTAGGGAAATTATCAGGTATTACATTAAGTAGTCATTAAGCCTCACGATGACACGATGAGATGGACAGTAACATTTTTACAGGCCGGGCGCGGTGGCTCACGCCTGTAATCCTAGCACTCTGGGAGGCCGAGACAGGAGGATCGCTCAAGCTCAGGAGTTGGAGACCAGCCTGAGTAAGAACAAGACCTCTGTCTCTACTAAAAATAGAAATTAATTGACCAACCAAAAATATATAGAAAAAAAAAAATGAGCCGGGCGTGGTGGCGCATGCCTGTAGTCCCAGCTACTCGGGAGGGAGGCTGAGGCAGGAGGATCGCTTGAGCCCAGGAGTCTGACGTTGCTGTCAGCCTGAGCAACAGAGTGAGACTCTGTCGCAAAAAAAAAAAAAAAAGAAAAAAAGAAAAACAGATTTTTATAGATATATTACTGAAAAATGGAAAAATCAGGTTCATGAGACTCAAAGTGTAGGCGCTTAACCATCCAAATTGGAAACATTTTCACATTTAGAAGAATAATTTTCCTCAAAATCAGATGAGAGGACAAGCTGTTTCTTTTTTTTTTTTGAGACAGAGTCTCACTCTGTTGCCCAGGCTAGAGTGAGTGCCGTGGCGTCAGCCTTGCTCACAGCAACCTCCAACTCCTAGGCTCCAGCGATCCTCCTGCCTCAGCCTCCCGAGTAGTAGCTGGGACTACAGGTGTGCGCCACCATGCCCGGCTAATTTTTTCTATATATATTAGTTGGCCAATTAATTTCTTTCTATTTATAGTAGAGACGGGGTCTCGCTCTTGCTCAGGCTGGTTTCGAACTCCTGACCTTGAGCGATCCTCCCAGAGTGCTGGGATGACAGGCGTGAGCCGCCGCGCCCGGCCCGAGAGGACAAGCTCCTACTTCATGATGTCCGCGTGGTTCAAGACAACTTCCCCTGTCCAGGCTGCAGGCTCAGCGAGAAGACACGCAACTCGGGAAAGCTGCCGTCTCCACTTCCCCTTCTCCAACACAACGCAAGAGTTTTCTGCAGCCCTGGACTTTATTAACCAACCTCAAACCCTCAGAGTTGGTGGCTCTCGGATAAGAATTTGTATTTTTTTTTTTTTTTTTTGGTACCTTACTTCCCTATTGCCAGTCACCTCCACCTCTGCCTACAACTTTAGGAAAACAGTGGAGTTTATTAGACGTAAGTAGAAAAGTTTCTTAAATTATCTGCTCTGTAATTTTTAAGTTTGCTGGCAATGTATGCCCCCAGGAAACCGAACCATACAGGTCTTGCTTTCGTTAACTTTTATAAAGGGGACGGGCTGGGCAGGGCTGCGTTACCTTTCGGCCTGTGGTTGCCAAATTCACCGGGAACAGGGACTTTGACAGGCGTTGCCGAGCTGGGAATGGCCAGCACGCTGGGAGTGCCAGCGGTGGAGTTGGCCTTTGGTCTCTGTCTTGGTGCGATTGAGGTTTCTGTTGGTCCAATGGCATCTGTTATTCTACGACAGAAGAACAATTTCATTCCAAATACTGGGGTCATGTCTAACTCACTGCCCGTTCTGCAGAGCATGTTAAGTCGACAGATGCATTTTAATTATTGCCCATCACGACGCTAGTCCTCTTGGCTCCCTCCTAAGTCTCGCTCCCAGGTAGTCAATGTTTAATGGAGATAGGAAAGCAGATAAAACAAAACTAACCATCGTCCTCAAAATAGTACCCTACCAATAAAGCTGGCAGAGAGAGTATAGCCCCAGACACTGTTCTTAAGGTGATAAAATGATACTGAAAGGAAACAAACAGAAAACTTTTCCTACTGTTTTAGACAAATCTGAGAGACAGCTCTGTGAATCAATAAGAGAAATAAAAATAAGAAGCAACGAGAAATCTTCTATCCTAGCTTAGACTCGAGGCACTTAAAAAAACAAACTGCGCTGCGGCATGTAAAACAAAAGCAGCCAAGACATTTAACAGGTGCAAATGCACGCTCACGTTCAACCTCTTGAAGCTTTAAGTTCTCTTTACTTAAAACACTGAGTAGAAATTATACAAAACTCTTCCCGTGAGGACTTAGTTTAGGCCCCAGATGTGGCTGGTGAAGCGATCAGCACAGTTTTGAAATCAAGAGACAGTAAATATAATTTGAGAAGACAAAGACATTTGCTTTTCTTTTTCAAAGAAAAAGGCAAGTAGGCCGGGCGAGGGGGCTCACGCCTGTCATCCCAGCACTCTGGGAGGCCGAGGTGGGAGGATCCCTCAAGGTCAGGAGTTCGAGACTGAGCAAGAGCGAGACCCCGTCTCTACTAAAAAATAGAAAGAAATTATCTGGACATCTAAAAATATAAAGAAAAAATTAGCCGGGCATGGTGGCGCATGCCTGTAGTCCCAGCTACTCGGGAGGCTGAGGCAGGAGGATCGCTTGAGCCCGGGAGTCTGAGGTTGCTGTGAGCTAGGCTGACACCACGGCACTCACTCTAGCCTGGGCAACGGAGTGAGAGACTGTCTCAAAAAAAAAAGAAAAGAAAAGAAAAGAAAAAAGCAAGTAAAATATCAGCTTTGCTATCTATAACTTACAAAAACTCAAATACTTTTTGATAGGGCCGTATGTTTGCTTTCCAACAGGATTTGCAATGAAACCTCTTTATTAAGTTCCCTTTCCACATTTTCAAGTGATTCAATCCTTAGGATTTTTACACATATGACTTATCAAGCACACATCTGCATCTACCTACAGCTTCGCAGAGTTCCTCCCTGACATCTAGGTGCACCACAAGAGGGAGCCCTGTAACAACTATTTTTCCAAAACAAGTGAACCGGAATCAAAAGATTTTAAAAAAATCAGAAATATACTGTATACACACGCTGGTTGTTGAAAATAAGCATGTATACTTTAGATGAGATGGAAATGACACCATTGATATGAAAATTGAACAAACAGGCAGTAAAAAATCATATATACATATAACAAATCATATCTCATTTTAACGATAATCAAGAATGTATCGACTTCAAACTCTTGATGTGGCATTATAAAGCCAATGCTGTACTGCATAAGTTCAGGTGATTTGGGGAAAATACCACATATAACAAATCATATCTCATTTTAACGATAATCAAGAATGTATCGACTTCAAACTCTTGATGTGGCATTATAAAGCCAATGCTGTACTGCATAAGTTCAGGTGATTTGGGGAAAATACCGTATACAATCTGTTTATCTATTCTTTATTAGCAGGTGGTACAGGCCAGCCCTAACTTGTTCCCGGCCTAAATTGCTCTTTAAAGGTTCACAGCACACATAAGCATGACAAAAGCTCTTAAAAGCACATTAAGGGTCTGCAGAGTTTGTTCGATCTAAGGCCTCCTAATCTGTTCTGCCAACGTACGGATACCTGTCGCACATTTACTGACACCCAGCAAAACAGCGCACGACACCCTGCTTTCGGGGAACTTACAAGATACTCAGGAAGGCACGGCGCACGGCAAAAATAAGACAAAGTGACAGACAGGAGAAACACTGGTCGCCAAGCTAGGGCCGTGGAGAGGTTCTCGGAGGAGGAGTCATTTTACCTTCGGCCTGACTCGGCTAGAGAAGGTTCCGGGTAGGAATTGGGGTTTACGGTTTTTAAAATAAAATCCGATTCCACTGGACAGTGAAAAAAAGAAGCGAGGCATTCCGTGTCAAGGGACGGGAAGAAAACGCCTGGACTTGTGAGGCAAAAGGAAGACACCGAGTGGACCAAGGTCAAAGAGAGGGCAGAGCGATCGCTGCGCACACGCTGCCGCCCGGCCTCAGTGCAGGACTGCACCGTCCCAGTGCCGTGCCTCTGCCTCCTTGCTCTTCCTCCCCCTCTCGCTGTCACCTCGACAATCGGCCCCTAACTCAGACCCTCTCTCCTGCTTAAAATCCTTCCGTGTTTCCATCTGCCATTCTCAACATTTCCGTCTTTAAGATACATGCTAGACAAATTTCACGTGTCCCAAGAGCAGGTGCAAAGTTTGGGGAGATGGAAGGAAACTTTTTTTTTTTTTAAGGCAAGAGTCTCACTCTTTCATCCAGGCTAGAGTGCCGTGGCATCAGCCTCGCTCACAGCAAACTGAAACTCCTAGGCTCAAGCCATCCTCCTGCCTCAGCCTCCCGAGTAGCTGGGACTACAGGCATGCGCCACCACGCCCGGCTAATTTTTTCTATATAGTTTTAGTTGGCCAATTAATTTCTTTCTATTTATAGTAGAGACGGGGGTCTCGCTCTTGCTCAGGCTGGTTTCGTGCTCCTGACCTCGAGCGATCCTCCCGCCTCGGCCCCCTGGAGTGCTGGGATTCCAGGCGTGAGCCACCTCGCCCGGCTGGAAGGAAACTTTTAAGAAGTAAAGCAAGGAGCACCACAGACTGAAGGCAAGGCAGTTGGATCATACCCACATAACAGCTTTTTGAAAAGATGTGAATAATGAAGCTAGCTATTAAAAGATCTCTCACCCCCAAAATATGCCTTTTACAGGGGAAAAAATTTAATTTTTTTTAATATCAAGCCTGGGACACATTCAGACTTTTAAAGTTTTCACTGATACTATTCATAAAGAATAAATTTATATGTTGACCAATAAGCTCCAATGAGCCCTATTTTGAATATATATATAATGTACAGATTTAGCATACTATAAGCACTTTAATTTTAAATAGCACTATTTCATTGGCTTAAAATTTTATCGCTATTTCTTGTGCCATGGCGAAAAGACACTTAAAGTATCATTCTTGTCCGGCCGATTACTGTTTTGTTTTTTTTTTTTTAAATCAGCACCTATCTTCTCAAAGATTTAATTATCTGCAAATTACAAAGAACACAAGTAAGGGTGAAATTCAACTGGCAAACCCTACAGTTGATTCATGATCACCGCTGGGCTGTAGCAGCAGATGCTGAGGAAAGCTGTGAGGTGGGAAAGACAGCTGCCGGTCACACTGCATTCCTGAAGTTAGAGGTAAGGTCGATCCTTCCTCTCTCTCCCTCCCCTTCTCGCTCTCTCTCAAGAGAACCTTTTGAAACTCAAGTGGACGAAGATCTTTTTAGAGCGATGCCACGTGTTTTTAAAAACCAAGTCATGCACAAATGTTTTCGCAATTTAAATGCGTGACAGGCCACTGGTAACGCCATTTGTAACACCACACCAAGCCCCAAATGGTAGAATTTACAGGAAGGTGGAAGATTCACTGGGACTCCCAGCCAAAGTCCAGATTTCTCAGCATGATGCAGAAACAAAGACGCCCATTTCCAGCATCTATCGTGTTTCCCCGAAAATAAGACAGGGTCTTATATTAATTTTTTCCTCCAGAAGACACCCTAGGGCTTATTTTCAGGAGATGTGTAATTTTTTTTTAAGTACGGTACAACCATCTACATTGATTCCAAAAGAGTGAAGTCGTCTTCTTCTGGAACATCACCCTCACTCTCCAGACCCCGAATCCCGTCCTGAATGTCTTGCGACTCTGTTTCCTTTAGAGCCACCGGCCCCATCTCTCCTGTCGAGCACTAGAGCTCTCACGGGGCGGATGAGAAGGGCTGCTCGTGTTCTTTCCCGCTCCGCGACGACACACATGGGTTGTGCAGATGCGCTGCGCAGCCACGCCCATCACTGGGGCTGATTTTCATAGCCACGCCCATCTCTAGGGCTGATTTTCATAGCTGCGCCCATCACCAGGGCTGATTTTCATAGCCACGCCCATCACTAGGGCTGATTTTCATAGCCATGCCCATCATTGGGGCTGATTTTCATAGCCACGCCCATCATTGGGGCTGATTTTCATAGCCACGCCCACCACTGGGGCTGATTTTCATAGCCATGCCCATCATTGGGGCTGATTTTCATAGCCACGCCCACCACTGGGGCTGATTTTCATAGCCACGCCCACCACTGGGGCTGATTTTCATAGCCACGCCCACCACTGGGGCTGATTTTCATAGCCACGCCCACCACTGGGGCTGATTTTCATAGCCACGCCCATCACTAGGGCTGATTTTTCATAGCCACGCCCATTACTGGGGCTGATTTTAGGGGTAGGGCTTCTATTGCCCATGTGCTCAGACATCCTGCTGGGGCTTGTTAGATGGGTGGGTCTTATTTTTAGGGAAACACGGTAGATACCAATCCAGCCTCAGTTCACTTCAGCGCAGGCCCCTTCTGCTCCGGCCTGGTCACGTCACAAGGGCCCTGCTTCCTGCCTCAGTTGTCCCCACCCTTCCCGGGGGACTGACTATTCCTCACGCAGGGCAGAGTCCGGCTAGGCCTGCCCCAAGAGGAGCACTCTGTGCTCTCTTCTCCGCCCACCCTCCTCTCCCTCCTGCACTCTGAGAACGGCCTGGTCTCTACCAGGCCGCACCTGTCCACTTGTCCATCAGCACGCGAGCCCCTTGGAAATAAAGACCGCTCCTTTCCTTGTGCCTCCATTATCTGTACCCCGCATATAAAAGGTAGGTGACAAACACAGTTTTGTTTTTTTTTTGCATCTTATGTCAAATAAAATACTCTGCATAAAGAAGATACAACAGAAAAAAGCTTTAAATAGGAAATCTCCCCAAATACAATATTATACCTGCCTGATAATCCAAGATACAGTCTTATTTATTAACTTTTAAGTTCAAATAAGCACGCAAGGGGGAAAAATGATCAATCATTAACAGAGTCAGGTTGTAACCTATGTAGTAATACATTTCAAACATAGTTATTTAATACAGTAAATAACCATGAAAAATAAGATTTAAGGCATATTTCTTCACCAGTTTGTTTGTTTGTTTGTTTGTTTGTTTGTTTGTTTGTTTTAGAGACAGAGTCTCGCTCTGTCATCCAAGCTGGAGTGCAGTGGCACAATCATAACTCACTGCAGCCTCGACTTCCTGGGCTCAAGTGATCCTCCTGCCTCAGCCTCCCGAGTAGCCAGGACTTGCTATGTTACGCAGGCTGGCCTCGACTCCTGGCCTCAGGCGATCCCGCTACCTTGGCCTCCCGAGATGCTACAATCACAGGCACGAGCCACCGAAACCAACCTCTTCACCAGTCTTAAAAAGGGTTATAACCACTCATTATAAATTCTACAAACTACATACACATTCTACATATTCTAGTTGCCTATAACAGCTATATTTTCCTTAAGTTTAAGAATTAGAATACTAGCTACAAACTCAAAACATAAGATTTCCAAGAGTTGCTATGTGAATGAAAATAATGACAAGCCCCCGCCCCCCAAAAAGACTCACTGTAACATCAGCAGTTAAACAACCACTTCCTCATTGCCGAGAGTGAACAGCTCAAGTGGAACTGACGGCAAACCCGGTATCTGACATTTTAAAAAGCGTATTTCGCACTTGCTAAATTATACCACAAGCAATGAGCAACACCACATTTTGGGGGCAAGGATATGAAGATAAATTTAATTGATGACATCTGCTAGGATTAAAAAAAAAATGAGAACTTTAACTTTTTTGTTTTTAAATGCCTTTTCGGTCTCAGCACCGCTCTGCCTACCTGGCTTTTATTTGGCTTTTCCTAGCAGCTGCCTCGCTAGCAGTCATCGGTTCCGGAAGAGCTGGGGGAATAGAAGAATTCTTGGAAGAAAAAAAAAATAAATAAAACTTTTCATTTCAGTTCTTAATTTCAGAAAGCCTTTTTTAAACTATGAATATATTATTTATCAGACTTTAAAAGTACTATGTGTTACTATCACCTTCACATGAGATACCTATAAATAATTCACATGCAATTGGCAGCTCCAATCTGCAGGTATCTATCACTGCATGCTACACAAATGTCATTTTCGTATTCACGTTCCACACAAACCCTCAGAAAGCAAGCAGAAAAAACCTCATTGTGTCCACTGACAAATGGGTAAGTCTTGGGTAAAAAGAAAGATTATAATTTAAATCAATGACTATTTTGCACTTTGGAAAAAGCAGCTAACACCAAGGATAAGAATAAAGCGTTTTTTTCCTAAATACTACAGGTAATTCTCATGACACTGCCTGCAGTCCAGAAGAGGAAGGTAGAGAAGGCCTTACTCATTTGTGGATGCCCAGCGTTTGCCTGGAAGGTACTCAATGAATATCTGCTGGACAAGAAGCTTTAAATCCACAGTCAAACCCACTTCCATTACTGGAAATGTTAGAACTGCAAAACTTTCAGCTTCAACAGAGAAAATATCACATGCATACAGTAAGGCCTTCAAAAAGACAAACCCAAAAGAAAGCACCATATTCCTTCTGTCTTCTGACTGGGTGAATTAAGTTACACACAAAAGAAACCGTGTAAGAGTAAGTCAGGACAGTGCCGGGCGCGGCGGCTCACGCCTGTCATCCGGGCACTCTGGGAGGCCGAGGCAGGAGGATCGCTCGAGGTCAGGAGTTCAAGACCAGCCTGAGTAAGAGCGTCTCCCCGTCTCTACTAAAAATAGAAAGAAATTAATTGGCCAACTAAAAAAAGAAAAAAAAATGTATAGAAAGAAGTGAGCCGAGTGTGGTGGCGCATGCCTGTAGTCCCAGCTACTCGGGAGGAGGCTGAGGCAGGAGGATCGCTTGAGCCCAGGAGTCTGAGGCTGCTGTGAGCTAGGCTGACGCCACGGCACTCTAGCCCGGGCGACAGAGTGAGACTCTGTCTCAAAAAAAAAAAAAAAAAAAAAAAAAACAGAATAAGTCAGGCCAGAAGGACCTTTACAAAGTTGAGAATGGCTGATGAAAATGAGCGACGATTATAGCAACCTTCGTTAAAACTAGCAGAGACCTGCCACGCACGGTCCGTCTGAAACAGGCAAGCGTATACTGCGCAGGCCGTGAACATAATTCCAAGCCCCCGAGTGACATTAGGTTATCGGCAACCCAGCACCTTCCGTGGACTAGGCACTGGGTTTTACACGTAACCCTCGTAATTACTCTCCTTGTTCTACAGAACAGGAAATAGACACTAAGTAACCCCCCTCCCACCCACTGGCCCTGGTGAAGATGGAACTGAACCCGGGTCTCTCTGTTTAGACGCCTGTGCGTTTCACAACGGGAGTTCTTGCACCTTCTCGGCTAACAGACTAGTGAGCGTCTCGGCAATTTTTCACGGCACATGTACGCAGGAAAAAAAAATCTGATTGTCCTAGTTAGTTATTAAATGGTCGGGCCCAGATAACTTAAAATTGGTTTGTGCTATGTCAAACATCTGTCACTGCGTTTTCCTCGAAAATGCAAAACTATCCTGCCAGTGACCTCTGAACCTGCCGCGGCACCCCAGGGTACCTCAGTTTGAGCACCACGGGTTTACACCAAAAATACAATCAAATGTGCTATCAAAGCACCCGTCCTGAAACAAGTAACTCTGAAAGGATATATATATATATATATATATATATATATACACGAAAAATCAGATTTTAAATTCATAAACTACTCTCAGTGCACTTTAAGACAAAAAGTAGAAGAAATAAAGTAAAATATGAAAAGAAACATTTTTAAAGACATAAAAGAAAAAAAAAGAAAACATAATTTTTTAAAATAAAGTAAAATTTTAAAAAATTTAAAAAATAAACAAACAGATTCATAACCTACAGGAAAAACTACTCACATTGATATTGGAGACTGGACACTCCTTTTTGGCAAATTTAAATGCAAAATGTGACACTTGAAATATATCGGGTCTGCGTTCCGGATCTGGCTCAAGCATAAACCCTGCAGGAACAGAGCAAATGTGAAGTTTTACAAGACGGATCGAAGCGACACATGATAAAGGATAAAAAAAAAACAACAAAAAAAAAAACGTATGTTTTCTGTTCCATTCTGAGACCAGCGATGATTCTAGCAAACTTTGTTAATGTTTCTAGAAAATGCAGAAATCACTATTTTATAAAAAAACAAAACAAAACAAAACAAAAGCCTGAAAGCATTATCCCAAGCCAACAGATCAATCATGGAACAGTTCTGCACTGAAGTACGAATGACAAATAGGATCATGCTCTTATTTTAATAAAGCTCCAGGGCCACAGTGGAGGATCCTTCAAAAAAAAAAAAAAAAATTCAAAATAATTGTTACTATTATGTAGAATACTTCTTCTTAATTCTTAAGTGATTCTGGATCACTGAGAAAAAGGCTAAATTGTGTGCGTTAGAATCTATTTAACACGCTGGTGCTAACAGTATCCACCACAGTTCTGTATTTTCACGTGTTACCACGTGATCCGCATCACGTCCAGAAGCACGAGCAGCTTTATTGTTCCACGGTGAAGAGATTCTGCACCAGCCCCACAACGCCGCTTGAATTGTCTGCTGACCGTTTTTGTGACCCACGCGTTTTTGTAACTACCGCCACTTGTCCATTTCTTGGGTGGTTGTTTCAATACAAGAAGGCTAGCATTTATACCCAATTCCATAACAGAAATATTCATATCCTGTTAAGACATCTCCCTGTCTAACACTGCTTCATTAATCAACTCTAAGGTCTTATAATGTTTAAACGATTTTTAAGCCATTTCAAATGTAAAATTTATAGCTTTAATTAGATGATATTCTGAAATTTGCCAATAAAATACAGAGAAGTCTAAATACATAAATGGGTAATAAAACCATAAATCAAAATGAATTAAATCTTCTTTTCAAATTTAAGTAATATTTTGAACAAAGAATGTACAATATATCTCCAACAGTAAAATAAACTTATTTTGGCTAAAAACACATTTGTGTGGCAAGGGGTACTGAGCCCAAAACTTGAACATTTATTTGGGAGATTCTGACCTCAGTATAAAAAAATATTAAAATTATGCCTGTAACTTGATTTTGTAGATTTATAATGTTACTATATATCACTTACAAAATTGATTTTTAAAGTTTATGATCATTTGAATTAACTAAAAACATTTTAATTCTAATATTTACTTTTTATTCAATTTCACTCCAGAAAAGATTTGAGGTTTATTTTATCCCCCCAAATAAATCATATTTTATCTTGATATCAACAGATATTAAATGTTTTAAAAGTAACAGCAGTATGTAAAATAGGGATAGATTTAAATATACTTTTAACGATAAGTGCTTATTCATGTAATTTTAAAAACCGAACAATTCACAAGAAACCTATCAAATTCACAAACTTATGAACCTATTTTTCTATTCTCAAAAGTTTCTCTTTTAAAATCTAATTTCAAATGCCAGGCGCGGTGGCTCATACCTGCCATCCTAGCACTCTGGGAGGCCGAGGAGGGAGGATCACTCGAGGTCAGGAGTTGGAAACCAGCCTGAACAAGAGCGAGACTCTGTCTCTACTAAAAATATAAAGAAATTAATTGACCAACTAAAAATATATATAGCAAAAATTAGCCGGGCATGGTGGCGCATGCCTGTAGTCCCAGCTACTCGAGAGGCTGAGGCAGGAGGATCACTTGAGCCCAGGAGTCTGAGGTTGCTGTGAGCGAGGCTGATGCCACGGCATTCTAGCCCGGGCAACAGAGTGAGTCTGTCTCAACAACAACAACAACAACAACAAAAGACTAATGATCATACCCCAAACCCATAGGTACAAGAACATGGCTACATTTTTACACTATGATTATCTTTAAGTTGATTAAAGATATTATAATGGCTGTTATAATAACCATTAAGAAAGAAAAAGAAAAAAACGCATTAAGGCATCTTTAAGTATTTAATTTAATTAACATAATTTCTTGAACTCTTTAAGAGAATGAGTTAAAAAACATACCCTTGGATTACTAAATGGCGTAAAGTGCAGGGTATCGGATTTAACCTAGCCAAACCCTGGGACGAGTCTCTATCAAGACGACTTCAATCTGTAAGTAATTTGTTCAAAACTGTTTTCTCTCACAATAATTAAACCTCAAGTGTATTGTTTTCTCAACTCCTACCTTCATGACAATAAAACCATATAATCTAAAAATATATAAATTCTTGGGGAGAAGAAATAGATTAGGAAGACACGGACATAGTTCATCCAAAAGTAATATCAAGTGATTATGTTTCAAAAAAAAAAAAAAAGCAAAAACAAGCAGAAAAGCTAGATTACACACCCTCCTTCTTTACTCAAAATGATCATGTGAATCATCACAAGACCATTACCACGGTCTCTGATTCTACTACAGATATAAAAGCAACTTTTTAGAAATCGGTCGCACAGAAATGAAAGGATATTTCTCTGCTCATCTTAATTGTGTAACTCTTCCTATTGACACAAACACTAGTAATACAACCTAAGAACACAAAACAGTCTCAACACGAGCTAGTACGTGACTAAACCACCACTATACTTCCTATTCATACATCACACATATCCATCATGGCTATTCCATTTTCAGAAACTCTGAGTAAGGCCGGGGGCGGTGGCTCATGCCTGTCATCCCAGCACTCTGGGAGGCCAAGGTAGGCAGATCGCTCAAGGTCAGGAGTTCGAAACCAGCCTGAGCAAGAGCGAGACCCCGTCTCTACTAAAAATAGAAAGAAATTAATTGGCCAACTAAATATATATAGAGAAAAAATTAGCCAGGCGTGGTGGCGCATGCCTGTAGTCCCAGCTACTTGGGAGGAGGCTGAGGCAGGAGGATGGCTTGAGCCCAGGAGTTGGAGGTTGCTGTGAGCGAGGCTGACGCCACGGTACACTAGCCCGGGCAACAGAGTGAGACTCTGTCTCAAAAAAACAAAAATTCTGAGTGATACAAAATGGATGCAAACAGCATTAGTATCACCATTAACACTAAAAAGATATGTCTTTAGCGCTTTATCTTATATTAAAATGAGAGAATTGTATTGCACGAATAGACAACTGGCAATAAGAAAGTTCAAAAACTGAACAAAAATAGGCAATTCCTTGCTTTCTGATTGTAGGAATTACTTCGCAGCAACGTAAATCGCTTACTATGTATTATAAACACAGACAAGGATACCTAAGTTGGAAGGCGGGAAACACACAAGGCCACAGGTGAAAACGTCAAGAATAAAACTACAGAGAATCCAAATGTTTTCTAAAACATATAATATATTGTAGATAAGGATGTTTTGGTTTCTAAAATCTTTATTAAGATTTTTACTACTCAACACTATATTTAAAAACTAAAGTCCATAAAACCCTCTGACAGGAAGTAAAATGACGGGATTGATATAATTTCAGATTTACTTGAATTTTTTTAACCTTTTATTATTTCTGCCTAGCTCTGAGAAATAAGTTCAAAGACATTAAAACACAAATTTATACTAGCAATGATAAAAACTGAAAATCTGCACGTTTACTGACAAAAGCACGTGATGCACTAAAAAGCATCGATTAACTGGTATCCAATCCAATGCTAAAATTATCAGTAGTATTTATCACTTGTACCTCCCATTCCACACACACATACACACACACAGAGAAGGGAAAAAACTAAACAGCAGAAAACAAGATCTTATTACTATTTTTTTTTTTTTTGAGACAGAGTCTCGCTTTGTTGCTTGGGCTAGAGTGAGTGCCGTGGCGTCAGCCTTGCTCACAGCAACCTCCAACTCCTGGGCTCAGGCGATCCTCCTGCCTCAGCCTCCTCCTGAGTAGCTGGGACTACAGGCATGCGTCGCCATGCCCGGCTGATTTTTTTTTCTATATATATTGGTTGGCCAATTAATTTCTTTCTACTTATAGTAGAGACGGGGGTCTCGCTCTTGCTCAGGCTGGTTTCGAACACCTGACCTTGAGCGATCCACCTGCCTCGGCCTCCCAGAGTGCTAGGATGACAGGTGTGAGCCACCCGGCCCCGGCCAATATCCATGTATTATTGATCAGTAATTAGGCTGTTTTCATTCTTCTAAAAAGTCATAGAAACATCTTTTTAAATGTTTTTTTTTTTTCACTATAGTTTCAAAAAAAATTATAACACTTCATGAAACCGAAAGGCTAGATTTAAGTAAAGAGACGTAAGTAGCAGGCCCCAAGTACAGCACCTGGCCGTTTCTTCACGCACGTTTCCAAGTACTTACTGATTAAGCAATGTAGGTTGTGGGAGTAACAAGAGTTGTCTGGGATGGTGAAGCTGCCATCGCAGATGGCAACCTGGCTCTCGCCAAAAGGGAGAACGAAGAAACAAAGTTTGTAGAGCAAACATCCCAGCGCCTGTAAGACAAAGGAGCGTGAGTATGGTTAGGGCTCAGGCAGGCAACTCCACCACAGGACACAAAAACAGCCCCAGGCCCAAAACTAAATATATTATTTTTTTAAAAAAAAACCTAATGTTTCTATACTGTATCACTCTCTTCACAAATTTTTCTTTTTCTTTTTCAATGTTTCCACGGATCTTTTCACAAATTACTGCCTACACAAATTAATGCTTTATATTTGAAAAGACATTGAACTACATCATTTCTGGGATTTTTCTATCACATCTGTGGCTAGCTGGCTGAATTAATGGCACCATAACTGAAATCAGAAGTGGGCTATTCCTTCTCGAAAAAAATTATACTTTTACTTCTTCCACAAGTAAAATATATATTTAGTACATAACTAGCATATATATATATAACCAACAAAGTAAGTACCAAGGCTCCTTCTAACAGCATTTTAAAAAATTCGCTGTAAAGCACACGTAAAATTGTGGAATTCCAAACCTAAGTTAGACAGCACAGTTCAACTTATCAGACAACCATAAATAAATTTTTATTGATTACTTAGTAAACACACCTCATTACTTCATATTATAAAAATTAAGTTCTCTATCTCTATATATAAACCTACAGTTTTCACTGCACATTATACTAATTATATTTATAACCTGGGTAAGCTATATTAAAATGTAAAAAGGAAATGAAATAAAAAAAAAATGTAAAAAGGAACCCTGCTTTACTTGCACTGCCTCATAAATATCTTGGCACCGATAAATCCACTTGCTAACAGTGACAGCAAAACACCGTAAAACCCAAATTGCATCTAAAAAGCAGCATACGAAATGTCTAGCTAAGCTGGTAACAGCCCAAACCTGAGAAGCAGGGGGGAAAAAAAAGTGATTTGGGGCTCAAGAAACCTTTACTTGGTGACAAGAAATGGCATCTTCTACAGGTTTTAAGTTGTGTGAAGGCCATTTGCGATTCTAAACAAATTGCATAAAATTATCCAGCCGTCAGTATACTGTTATTATCAGCAATAGTGAAATTTGGCCTTATCATCTAAAAATTAGCAAATCAGCTTTCTGCTGTTAAATTTTCTCTAGACACCAACTTAGCAAACACAGCCAACTAACAAGCGGTACACTAACTTCCGCAACCGCTATGAAGACCATGACAGCATACTGAAACACCCTGGTTGATCTCCGCAATATTAATTCACAAAACATTATTTTCATTGCTGTAACAATGTTGCAATGAGAACAGTTTAAAAGCTCTAAAATTTCAATATATTAGTTCAAAAACATCACTGATTCTATGACTAACAAAATGATAAAGATTCTGAATAGAAATAATCAGCTCAGTATGGTTGAAGAAGATTTACGATGCTTTTTCCTATAAGCAAAGACATTTTCACCATATATACAGTAAAATGAACACTGGGCAGCACTACCCACACTAAAAAAAAAAAAAAAAAAAAAAATACAGAGTCTCGCATTGTTGCCCAGGCTAGAGTGAGTGCCATGGCGTCAGTCTAACTCACAGCAACCTCAAACTCCTGGGCTCAAGCCATCCTCCTGCCTCAAGCCTCCCGAGCAGCTGGGACTATAAGCATGCGCCGCCATGCCTGGCTAATTTTTTCTATATATATTAGTTGGCGAATTAATTTCTTTCTATTTATAGTAGAGACAGGGTCTTGCTCTTGCTCAGGCTGGTTTCGAACTCCTGACCTTGAGCGATCCTCCTGCCTTGGACTCCCAGAGTGCTAGGATTAAAGGCGTGAGCCACCGCGCCCGGCCAGCAGTACACATTTTTAAAGTATCCCTGACACTGGGAATGATAGTGGAGATCACTGAATGGAAAAAAAAGAAAAGAAAAGAAAAGAAAAGAAAAAAAAGAAAAGAAAAGAAAAGAAAAGAAAAGAAAAGAAAAGAAAAGAAAAGAAAAGAAAAGAAAAGAAAAGAAAAGGAGAATAATAAAGAAAATATTTTTTAAATAAATAAAGTATCCCTGACAACTTACTGTGCCGACTTGCACACTTACTAAGTCTGTTGAAAAGTAAACAAAAACAAAGGATTCCCTGCTATGTGTTATTAGATGGCAGCCATGTTCTTAGAGGACAGCTGTTTTAACCAGCTTTCAATGGTTTCAAAACAAGTCCAGCTATGGTGCCTGGCTGTTCACCTGCTACTGAAATACTCTTTTCGGGTAATAAGGAATTCAACAGCAGTCACAAAATTAGGTTTAAAAAAAAAAAAAAAAAAAAGACCTGCACAATCACCTCCTCTGCCTTCGTTTTATAAATTGAGACCAAATTCAGTTTGCTTTCTGCATCACGCATAACTCCTGCCTGCGCTGTATATATAAGCCATTCCATCAGTCAGGTGCTGATGCTGCGGGAAGCAAACCACAGGTGAGTCGTGCTATGCGAGGGGGAGGTCTATGAGCGCTATGCAAATCAATAAACATGCCTGCAATTCGATTTATTTATGTGTCTGGCTAAAACTTCAGCTACCACAAGAATCACCGTTTGGTGAAAGTGCGTATACCACGGAGACAGGAAAAAAAGATATCTGAAGATATTCTTGGTTCTATCACCTTGCAAGAATGTTGGTCTCTCGAGACTTTGTCTGGTGCCCCAAGCCCAAAGAGCAGGAGCCAGAAGAGGAGAAAACCAAGGAGACACTCACGTGGTTTCACACAATAACTTGACTATTTTCTGAACATTATGTTTTAAAAATGAAATAGGCTGGGCGTGGTGGCTCGTGCCTGTAATCCTAGCACTCTGGGAGGCCGAGGCGGGCGGATTGCTTGAGGAAGTCGGGAGTTCGAAACCAGCCTGAGCGAGACCTCGTCTCTACTAAAAGTAGAAAGAAATTAATTGACCAACTAAAAATATATATACAAAAAACATTAGCCAGGCATGGTGGCGCATGCCTGTAGTCCCAGCTACTCGGGAGGCTGAGGCAGGAGGATCGCTTGAGCCCAGGAGTTTGAGGTTGCTGTGAGCGAGGCTGATGCCACGGCACTCAATCTATCATTCTAGCCTGGGCAACAAAGTGAGACTCTGTATCAAAAAAAAAAAAAAAAAATGAAATAAATTTGACTTTTCTGTATGCTCTAGAACTATTTCCAAAGAATTTTATTCCTCCATACCTGATAAGGTCACTATCGGTAGATGCGGCTAAACCGTTGTTGGATTTAAATGAATTGACATTTAAAACAGTCCTCTGCTAGTTTATTAAATATAACCAAAAACATATTTTACTCATGAAATAAGTTTTAAAGAAATGTTGACATTCTAACATAAAGTTCAACTCTAAAGAAACGTGGTCCAGGCTGGTCCGATGGTAGTGGGTTATCAGAACTTATTAACATTAGTGTCACTAAAGTTGGTATTCAACGCCCCACTGCTAAATTTGACTGGCTTTTAAAAAAAATGAAATAAAATAATTAAAAAGACAGAAAAAAAAAAAAGAAAAGAAACATGGTCCGTATCTCGGTAATTCTATCCAGATATCTATTTATATGCGCTAAATGAAAAAGAACTACCATGTACACAAGCCAGTCAGTGGCATGTTCCTTCTGTAATTAGAAAAAGGTATACTTGTGTCAGTTTCTATTTAAAAGATCCTAAAAATACTCCAGAAAATTATTATGTCATTACTTAGGAGTTGATAGCTAGCTTTTCTATATTGTGATCGACCAGTATCCTACTCAATCGGAAAAAAAAAAAAAAAAGTTCACGCCTCATAGTATAATCTAAATCCTAAAAAAAAAATAACTATGAAAAAAGGTTACATTACACAGAAGATTTTTATTTGCTTTCTGACACACAAGCCATCCACCTCAGAATCGAGAAGATGAAATGCACTGGTATTTTTCTTCTCCCGGAACAGGAAGCTCTAGTCTGTAGGGCTCTCTCCCAATCAGGAAATGCCTGCAGGGGCCGGGGGCAATCAGGCACCTACACTCGGACTTTTCTATCTTGTCAGAGCAAACTTCAGCCCCTCTCTCGCCTTACCCAGATGTCAGCCTTGGTGGTGACCGGTCTCCCTCCATAGAGGTTGATCATTTCGGGGGCTCTGTATGACAGAGTCGTGTACCTGGCAGCAGACGAGTGGCACGGAGTAGAGATATAAAAAATAATAAATAAAAATGAAAAGACAAATAATACATTGTTTCTACATAAAACACTACCAAAAATCTTTTAGGTCCAATAACATTACATAGACATGTACTATCGATATTCTTAAAAGCTCATTAAAAACCCGCCAAGGATTAGACAATACGAAGCATCTGTACACATTTGTATTCAACAAGTACGACAGCGCCTCTCGTGAAATAAAAGCTTAATTTCCTTAATTTATTATAAATATCTTAAATAATGACAATGTATTAGAAACAGTTTTCCTTGAATTTCTTATGCGCAATACTATAATTTGACTGTTATAATCACCTTATCAAAATATTTAAGTCTATTAATGTAAAAGCAAAACTTCCACCCTCTCAAAAACTTAATTTACATGTTGACTAAGGAGTGTGTTTCCACGGGCTCTAACATCATACTTCCCATGTGCACATGGCAGTAAACCTCCTTTGAGTTTATTTTTATAATCGTTGTTTTGAAAGTGATCTGGCTGCCACGATTCCAACCACACCCACTAAGCACACTTCTAATACTGTCATCGTGAGCTATCTGGAATCAAAAGGCACTGTGAGTAAATGTTTACCAGTATTATAGAAATCCAAATTCATGATGAAAGTAACATTTTAATGAAGGCGTGCTCAAAAATCCCAAATGTTTACCAGTATTATAGAAACCCAAATTCATGATGAAAGTAACATTTTAATGAAGGCGTGCTCAAAAATCCCATGTCAGAAATTACCAGACTGTGGACGGACTTTTCCGTATCATGGGATAATTTAAGATTTACTTTGAGTGCTCACACATTTTACGAGAGGCAACATAAAACTCAACGTTCTACCATCTCCCCTTTTTCCAAACTGCTCTGACCGGTGGAAGATCTGAATGACGCTACCGCAGAGGGAGGACCTGGGAGATGAGAATATAAACCGCCTGAGGGCAGGGTCTTGGTTCGCGGCTAGACCCGACACCAAGGAGGGTGCTGGCTCTGGATAAACACTCAGTCATCGAGTGAAGCCTGACTGTATTCCAAAAGGCAACGGCAAGAAATAAAACGTCCAGCCGGTCAGAGACGCCTGGGCAGAACCCTACCGCAGCCGCTAAAAATCATAATCTAATAAATAAATAACAGATCTAACATAATCTAACAAATTTTTTAAAGTTATGAACGTGCATACATGTCTCCCCAAGAAGTCAATGCAATACTTTCTTATCCTTGTGTTCTCCACGACACTCAGGTATTTACTTAAGGAGTCTGTTTTCATGGAATCTACTAAGTTCCTTGAGACTACGTGGTCTAAGAAACCCACAGCATCATGCAGACGGACCAGAACAAAACAGCTCTGTCGGAGCTACTTCAAAACGCTGCGGAAGTTCCAACGACAGCTCTTAGGTAACATCAAACAGTCGAGAACTTGTCAGAAAGCGATGCGAGGCAGACGTAGGAAGTCCTATGCTGACAGATCTCTCTGCATTCTGTATCATTTTATTAACCACTCGGGCCCGGCGCTCACGGTCGCAGGGCGGTCTGCGCCGCGCGTGGACGGCGCACCTGTTCTGCTCTTGCGTGACGAGGAAAGCTCGAGAGCACCGGAAGCTCGTTTCGCTTCACAGGCAGCTTTCCTTGTCATGTCAAAATCAGAACAGGTAACGTGCACATGTGTGTTTTCATCACGTGATTTTTGAATGTTCACAATTTCATTTTGATAAATGAAAAATTAGAAAAGTCTATCACGGCTGTCGGCTACGGTCGATGCTTGTACCGAACTGGCTAAGATAATCTAAGATTTACAAGCAGTTCCATCTTCTAAAACCAGAAAACAGAGAAATCAGGGAAGACCCTCACAGGTGCTCTAGCGACCTCGGGAAGTGCAGGATTGAGGCAACGTGCAGCAATCTTAGTTTTTTTTTTTTTTTTTTTTTTTTTTGAGACAGAGTGTCACTGTGACGCCCAGGCTAGAGTGAGTGCCGTGGCGTCAGCCTCGCTCACAGCAACCTCCAACTCCTGGGCTCAAGCGATCCTCCTGCCTCAGCCTCCTGAGTAGCTGGGACTACAGGCATGCGCCACCACGCCCAGCTAATTTTTTTTCTATTTTTAGTTGTCTGGCTAATTTCTTTCTGTTTTTAGTAGAGACTGGGGTCTCGCTCTTGCTCAGGCTGGTCTGGAACTCCTGAGTTCAAGCGATCCTCCCGCCTCGGCCTCCCAGAGTGCCGGGATGACAGGCGTGAGCCACCACCGCGCCTGGCCAGATGTCAATCTTCTTAATGTTAAATAAGAAGTAAAAGAGTCGACGTTTCCAAATAATTTAACCTTTTCTTAACAAGCACAAATCCGCAGTATCGGTAAAAACAAAGATGCTTAAAATCAGAAATCACTCAAAAGACCCTTTTTAATGATTCCACTAATGACTGTGGCTTATTTAACAAATTTCTTTATAAATCTGTTTACAGTATAGATGAAAAACTTGGCTCCATGACAAAAACATATTCATACATTTCCTGCTGAGTTAGGTCAGACATGAAATAATCAGCCTCTGTGGCCTGGGAACATTTTGAAAAAAAATCTACAAGTGGGACATCTAAAACCTGGGTCAGCAGAGCTCGTCTCGGACTCAAGTCAACGAAAACTACTACGAGGCAAAGCGCGATAAAGACAATACTCACTTTTTAATTTCCTCTTCCACTACGTGAACTCCATCTTTTTGAGGATTAAGAAACTTATTAGTGGCACTGCCAAAGTCACAAAGCACATAGTTTCCACTATCATTCAACAAAATATTTTCTACCTTAAGAAAAGAAAATCAGTCGTTAGTAGAATTTTCAAAGTGGAAATGATCTTTTTTTTTTTACAGCCATGTCTTTACACGACGAACACTGAGGGGGTCCGTGACACGCTCGTGCCCAACACTCAAACCGCGAGGACAAACCGACCAGGGCGAAAACTCGCCCGGCTGTGTCCACTGCTTCTCTCACTAAGAACAGAGCGGTGCTTACCCCATATCCCGGGAGGAAGCAGGCGTGCGTGGGCCAGAAAACCCCAAATCTTCTCTAAAGCTACTTTCGTGAAAGAGAAGAACGAGCAGCCAGCAGAGCCCAGCCCCTCTCATTTACTGCACCTCCACCCTTCCCCTTTTCTGAGGCTTCAGCTCATCGAGAGGTAAGTGATGACGAAGGCCGCTTAAACTCCTTCATGTACTGCCAGGACCCTTTCTACTTAAAACATCACACTGGGGGCGGGGGTGTGGGGAGGGCAAGGGCGATATAAGTAACCTTAACACTTGTACCCCCCATAATACGCTAAAAAAATAAAATAAAATAAAACATCACACTGAAAAACACAAATTCTCACTCAACTTGTGGATCGGAGTGGCGGTAACTAAAATAAACAAACTAGGCACACACTTTCTTGACTGGTAGAAGGGGGGCTCACAGCCCAGCCGGCTACTTACCGCCCTGTGTACCCATTGCTTAACCACTTTTTTTTTTTTTCTTTTTTTTTTTGAGACAGAGTCTTGCTTTGTTGCCCAGGCTAGAGTGAGTGCCGTGACGTACCGTCAGCCTCGCTCACAGCAACCTCCAACTCCTGGGCTCAAGCGATCCTCCTGCCTCAGCCTCCTCCCGAGTAGCTGGGACTACAGGCATGTACCACCATGCCCGGCTCATTTTTTTTTCTATATATATTAGTTGGCCAATTAATTTCTTTCTATTTGTAATAGAGATGGGGGTCTCACTCTTGCCCAGGCTGGTCTCAAACTTCTGACCTCGAGCGATCCGCCCAGAGTGCTGGGATGACAGGCGTGAGCCGAGGGTGGCCATTGCTTAACCACTCTTGGGCTTTAGTCCCCTCATCAATAAAATGGGGAAGATTATGAAACCTACTACACGGGATTGTGGTAAAAATTAAATGACTTAAAACATGTGGAGTGCTTACTTAGATTAGTGTCTGGAATATAGTAAGCACTCAATGAATTATTATTATTACATGTTTTTCCACACTATCTTTTTTGTTACGATAATCACAGATGAGAAATTTCCTTCTGCTCTATCAAAATACTTGTAGTTCATTTACACATTTTCTTTCATGTTTCATTTTAGTCTGCTCTTTAAAAAAATTCACACAAAATAAAGATTCATATAAAAATCTACTTAAAACAATCATATTTTGCATACATTCACATATGTAAAAAGAACTAAGCATATAAAAAATAAGAACAACAAAGAACTATAAAGTTTAGTGTCTTTTCTGAATTTTAAATCAAGGAGACTCAGTAGGAAATATCAACTTTGTAGACAAAAAGGTAAAGAACTACAACAGCAAAAAACAAAAAAAAAATCATACCAAATTATTACGGGAAATGTCGCATATTCAGAAAACCTGCGAGGAGCTGTCCTGACTTATCCAAATTAAGGGACAGAGATCTGCAATCACGTATTTCAACCCTGCCTACCTCCTGTCACATGTTTCCTGGATGATACTTTTATGATTAACCACCTACCATGTTTCCCCGAAAATAAGACCGGGTCTTCTATTTATTTTTCCTCAAGAAGACACCCTAGGGTAATTTTCAGGGGATGTGTTATTTTTTTAAGTACGGCACAACCATCTGCATTGATTTAAATAGAGTGAAGTCGTCTTCTTCTGGAACATCATCCTCACTCTCCAGACCCCGAATCCCATCCTGAATGTCTTGCGACTCTGTTTCCTTTAGAGCCACCGGCCCCGATCTCTCCTGTCGAGCACTAGAGCTCTCACGGGGCGGATGAGAAGGGCTGCTCGTGTTCTTTCCCGCTCGACACGCATGGGTTGTGCAGATGCGCTGCGCAGCCACGCCCGTCACCAGGGCTGATTTTCATAGCCACGCCCATCACTAGGGCCTATTTTCATAGCCACGCTCATCACTGGGGCTGATTTTCATGGCCACGCCCATCACAGGAGCTGATTTTCATAGCCACGTCCATCACTGGGGCTGATTTTTTTCATAACCATGCTCATCACTGGGGCTGATTATCGGGGTAGGGCTTCTATTGCGCACGTTCTTAGACATCCTGAGGGGGCTTGTTTTATGGGTGGGTCTTATTTTCAGGGAAACATGGTCTACTCTTAGAGACACCTTCTATTCTGCCTTACAAGCATTTTATAATCAGCTTCCATAAAACCCCATGCGACCATTCAAGAACTGGGCTGCACGGGGTCATTCACTGAATGCATCTGCAGGCTCTGCTGTGTCCAGCTGCTATTCCCAACGCCCGGGCACACCACTAAAAAGGAACAGAAAAAGACAGGGCCCTGGCCGGGCGCAGCAGCTCACGCCTGTCATCCCAGCACTCTGGGAGGCCGAGGCGGGAGGATCGCTCGAGGTTGGAGGTTCGAGACCAGCCTGAGCAAGAGCGAGATACCCCGTCTCTACTATAAAAATAGAAAGAAATTAATTGGCCAACTACAAATATATAGAAAACATTAGCCGGGCGTGGTGGCGCGTGCCTGTAGTCCCAGCTACTCGGGAGGCTGAGGCAGGAGGATCGCTTGAGCCCAGGAGTTGGAGGTTGCTGTGAGCGAGGCTGACGCCACGGCACTCACTCTAGCCTGGGCGACAGAGCGAGACTCTGTCTCAAAAAAAAAAAAAAAAAAGACAGGCCCCTGCCCTGACCCTGCTCGGGGGAAGGCGCAGGCTCACCTTCAGGTCCCGGTGGACGATGGGCGTCTGGCACTGGTGCAGCCGGGCCACGGCCTCACAGGTGTCGCAGAATATCCGCAGCACTTCCGGCTCCGTGAAGCCCGTCTGCAGCCTCTGGTTCATCTGGTTCACCACCTGCCCGGCTGCACAGAGAGCCACTCTGAGAGGACGCGCTTCCAGTGAATAGAGTCGACCGCAGGAGGGGGGGGGTACACGGGCAGTATGGGTAACCCTAACACCTGCACCCCCACATAATATGCTAGAATAAAAAAAATAAAACAAAGGCCGGCCGGGTACAGTGGCTCACGCCTGTCATCCCAGCACTCTGGGAGGCCGAGGCGGGAGGATCGCTCGAGGTCAGAAGTTCGAGACCAGCCTGAGCGAGAGCGAGACCCCATCTCTACTAAAAGTAAAAGAAAATTAATTGCACAACTAATATATATAGAAAAGATTAGCCGGGCGTGGTGGCGCATGCCTGTAGTCCCAGCTACTCGGGAGGAGGCTGAGGCAGGAGGATCGTTTGAGCCCAGGAATTGGAGGTCGCTGTGATCGAGGCTGGCGCCACGGCACTCACTCTAGCCTGGGCGACAAAGCAAGACTCCGTTTCAAAAATAAATAAATAAATAAAAATTCTTAAAAAATTAAAATAAAATAAAAATATAAAAAGTCTACCGCAAACAGATTGAGAAATGCCTTTATGGCTACAGGCTGGCGTTCTCAAGATTCTTACGGAAGGGTGCTTATTATATATCATGTCGTGCCGATTCAGTGACAAACATGCTTTCACAATTTACACCTCAGGGATCAGTACATCTTAAGACAGAGTCCTGTTGGCCGGGCACGGCAGCTCACGCCTGTCATCCCAGCACTCCGGGAGGCCGAGGCGGGAGGATCTTTGGAGCTCAGGAGTTGGAGACCAGCCCGAGCAAGAGCGAGACCCCGTCTCTACTATAAATAGAAAGAAATTAATTGGCCAACTAATATATATAGAAAAAATCAGCCGGGCATGGTGGCGCATGCCTGTAGTCCCAGCTACTCGGGAGGAGGCTGATGCAGGAGGATCGCTTGAGCCCAGGAGTCTGAGGTTGCTGTGAGCTAGGCTGACGCCACGGCACTCACTCTAGCCTGGGCGACAGAGTGAGACTCTGTCTCAAAAAAAAAAAAAGAGTTCCTGATAGAGCAATTAAGAATCATAACTGTATTAAGAGAATGTAAATATAAACCAGGGCTCACCAGAACCCTAATTGCTAGATACAGCATGATTTTTTTTTTTAAGTTTGTAGGAAATAGATTAATTGCCAGCTTTGCACACATTAAAATTTTAAAATGTTAGGGCTTTTTAATGATGATGATGATTATTATGAAAGCATACTACACAAGTAAACATTTACATAAAAATATCACATTAGGTCCTAATAAAACGTGGTTTTCTAGCTTCTGATATTTACAAAAGAACAAAAACCCACATAATACAAGTTTATAAAGATTATAGATCAAAGTGCATCCCCTACATTTGTTAAATTAAATGTTTACAATAACACGGTAGAGTGCTGAAAAATCTTTACTAGTATTGACATAGTATGCTCTTCTTGGTTGGATTATAAAAGAATGGCATAGAGAGCAATCGTAACAATTTACCTGCTTAGATTTCCTGTTTTAAACTGAACTGCACTTTTCTAAGTCTCCATTTACATGCTCATATTCATAATCGCAGCAACTGTGACTTATAAATAATTTTTTAACAGCATTCCTAATTAGATAATGAAGGCTAAGATTTCAGTAAGCGTCTAGAATGAGTTAACAGCTGCCCTAGGAAAAATCAAGACACCTGGTGAGCCATGTTAAGGGGAAACTTTAGCATAACACAAATACAGAAAGATACTTACCTCGACAATATTCCATTAAGATAAGCACCTCCCATACATTGTCGCTAATTGAATTAACAGCACAGTCCAAATAACCCACGATATTTTTGTGACCAGACAGCTCTTTCTGTAAATAAAAAAAAATTAAAAGCTGAATAATGTACATTTTAAAAGCTGTATAATTTAAGCATAAATTAATGTATTTAAACAATTTCAAAAGGTAAGAATGTATGAAACCTAATGTTTCAACCAGCCACAAACTTCTGTGGTTTCAATGGAAGTTGACCTGCATGTCCATCATTTTCTAACAGACGAATGTCAATGAATATTTATTTTTATGAGAAGATGGTTCAAAGTATAAAGATATTCTTTATACTCCAAAAGTGTATACAAGATAATCTTTTGGGATTCCAAAATAAAATATCAGAATTTTTTTTTGAATTTTTTTTTTTTTTTTTTTTGAGACAGAGTCTTACTTTGTTGCCCAGGCTAGAGTGCCGTGACGTCAGCCTAGCTCACAGCAACCTCCAACTCCTGGGCTCAAGCGATCCTCCTGCCTCAGCCTCCCTGGTAGCTGGGACTACAGGCATGCGCCACCATGCCCGGCTCATTTTTTTCTATATATTTGTAGTTGGCCAATTAATTTCTTTCTATTTTTAGTAGAGACGGGGGTCTCGCTCTTGCTCAGGCTGGTTTCGAACTCCTGACTTCGAGCAATCCGCCCCCTTCGGCCTCCCAGAGTGCTGGGATGATGGGCGTGAGCCACCACACCCGGCCCAAATTTTTCTAAATGTGTATAAACCAATAAGCAGCTTGCCTAAATGTTGGTTCATGGTAGAATACAAAACCAAAAAGAGAAAAAAAGAAAAGCCAAATTTCTGAAGCAGAATTACTCTTTCCCTTACCATAATTGTGATTTCTCTTTTACAAATGTTAAGGTCTGACACGTTATTGACATACATCCGCTTCAATGCACATCGAATTCCACCATGAGTCCGCACCAGGAAAACTGTGGAGAATCCACCTGTAGAAAGACATCACCCATTAATTCGAAAGAATCAGAAACAACTGCCCAACTCATATGATATCACCATGGAGACTTAATATCAACGGGAAATAAACAATGACCCAAGACAAAAATAATCACAGTAAGCAACTAATAAATTACAAGCAACAATACTGGCTTTCTAACGCAATCATGAAGTAATACTTAGAGGAAAACACAACTTCTCAAAGGAACGTGCTTCTGTTTTAAAGGCCAAAATATTAAAAATTGCACATTTTGCACAGGAACGTCTCTTACGTAGTGTGTGAAAAAAGTTAGAAGTACATTATTACAGTTTGTCGTGTACCATGTTTTCCCGAAAATAAGCCCTACCCATAAAATAAGCCCCAGCAGAATGTCTAAGCATGCCCACAACAGAAGCCCCACCCCAAAAATCAGCCCTAGTGGTGGGCGTGGCTATGAAAAATCAGCCCTAGTGGTGGGTGTGGCTATGAAAATCAGCCCTAGTGATGGGTGTGGCTATGGAAAGCAGCCCTAGTTGTGGGCGTGGCTATGAAAATCAGCCCTGGTGGTGGGCGTGGCTGTGAAAATCAGCCCTAGTGGTGGGTGTGGCTATGAAAATCAGCCCTAGTGAGGGGCGTGGCTATGAAAATCAGCCCTAGAGACGGGCGTGGCTGCGCAGCGCATCTGCACGACCCATGCGTGTCGTTGCGGAGCGGGAAAGAACACGAGCATCCCTTCTCATCCGCCCCGTGAGAGCTCTAGTGCTCGACAGGAGAGATCGGGGCCCACGGCTCTAAAGGAAACAGAGTCGTGAGACATTCAGGATGAGATTCAGGGTCTGGAGAGTGAGGAGATGTTCCAGAACACGACGACTTCACTCTATTTGAATCAATGTAGATGGTTGCACCGCACTTAAAGAAAAATAACACATCCCCTGAAAATGAGCCCTGGGGTGTCTTCTGGAGGAAAAGTAAGTATAAGGCCCGGTCTTATTTTGGGGGAAACAGGGTAGTCGTGATAGTTGGAGGTCAGGAGTTTGAAACCAGCCTGAGCAAGAGCGAGACCCCATCTCTACTATAAATAGAAAGAAATTAACTGGCCAACAAGAAATATATAGAAAAAATTAGCCGGGCATGGTGGCACATGCCTGTAGTCCCAGCTGCTCGGGAGGCTGAGGCAGGAGGATTACTTGAGCCCCGGAATTAAGAGGTTGGTGTGAGCTAGGCTGACGCCACGGCACTCACTCTAGCCTGGGCAACAGAGTGAGACTCTGTCTCAAAAAAAAAAAAAAAAAAAGAAAAAAGAAAAAAAAAACCAATTATGTGAAAGTTCCGCACACTACAAAGAGCATCCCCCCCACCTCAACCTGAGGTGCAGCCAGGCATACAGGGCTAATCACAGAAGGAGGGAAGAGAATTTCTCTTCTGGGAAACTGAAAGAAAAAAAAATAAATGCAGATACTGAAATTCAGTAGGCACACAAGGAGAAAGTGGCTTCCTGCCTTCCCTCACTGAACTGAAGCCTTCAGATCAGGAAACCCTCCCGATTTGCACAGAGCACTTCCCTCGTCATCACTTCAGGACTTTCTAAAAGAACAGACGCAAAAGGATGGTCAGACACTCCCAGAAAACCTCACACATGACAAGGGATGAAAAACAAGCAAACAGAAAGAAAGAGCTTTGAAGAGGTGCTGGGAGGGAGCCACAGAAATCCCTCAAAGAACCTATCAACACCCCCAGAGTTGAAGAAAGATACCGTCCTCGTAAAATGAGAGCAGGGTATTTGAAGAATGAGAGATTACTTTTGCAAATCAGAACAGAGAGATCAAAAGCAAAACCTTCTGCAGAGGAGCTAGAAGATAAAAAAAATTAAGGAAATGCTCCAGAAATTTTCCAGAGGATGAAAGAAACAGAAAGACGGGAATATTAAAAGGAGTCTAGCAGATTCGATATCACAGTAACAGAAGCTCCAGGAAGAGGAGAGAGAGAAAATGAAGGAGAAAAACATATCAAGGGTCGGGCGCCGCGGCTCACGCCTGTCACCCTAGCACTCTGGGAGGCCGAGGCGGGCAGATTGCTCGAGGTCAGGAGTTCGACACCAGGCTGAGCAAGAGCGAGATCCCGTCTCTACTATAAATAGAAAGAAATTAACTATCCAACTAATATATATAGAAAAAAAAAATTAGCCGGGCGTGGTGGCGCATGCCTGTAGTCCCAGCTACTTGGGAGGCTGAGGCAGGAGGATCGCTTGAGCCCAGGAGTCTGAGGTTGCTGTGAGCGAGGCTGACGCCACGGCACTCACTCTAGCCTGGGCAACAGAGTGACACTCTGTCTCAAAAAAAAATCAAGAATATCTACATTAAGCTTTGTCATCACAGATATTTCAGAAGCTCAAAATAGGGCGAAGACCCTCAAAGTTGCCAGAAGGAAAAAATAACCGCAAAATCCATATCCAGTCACCTGACAAATCAAAGAGTCAATGTGTAGGCACAATTAAGCTAATACTGTTTTTTTGTTTGTTTGTTTGTTTGTTTTTTGAGACAGAGTCTCACTCTGTTGCCCAGGCTAGAGTGAGTGCCGTGGCGTCAGCCTCGCTCACAGCAACCTCACACTCCTGGGCTCAAGCGATCCTCCTGCCCCAGCCTCCCAAGTAGCTGGGACTACAGGCATGCGCCACCATGCCCGGCTAATTTTTTCCTCTATATATTAGTTGCCCAATTAATTTCTTTCTATTTATAGTAGAGCCGGGGTCTCGCTCTTGCTCAGGCTGGTTTCGAACTCCTGACCTCGAATAATCCGCCCGCCTCAGCCTCCCAGAGTGCTGGGATGACAGGCATGAGCCACCGCACCCAGCAGCTAATACTGTTTTTAAGTGAGCATATTACATGCTGACGGCATCATTTTCCCAAACATTGACACTCCATTGTCTACCTGAAATTAGTCTGACAACTTTTATGCACTTTCACGCTCTATGCACCTGTTTATCTTGCTGTCCATTTATATTCTTTATAACAAACAGTAGCAATAAGTACAGCACTTTCCTAAGTTCTGAGTCACTCTAGCACATTATCAAACCTAAAGGAGGGTCAAGGGACCCTCCCCCCAAATTTCTGCTCAAGTAAGTTTCATCAGAAGCGCTCAGTGGGGCCAGGTACGAGGGCTCGTGCCCGTAATCCTAGCACTCTGGGAGGCCGAGGCAGGAAGACTGCTTGAGACCAGTGTGAGCAATCCACTTGTACAAAAAATTTAAAAAAGTAAGAGAGAAACCCCCAACTCCCCCAAAAATAAGAAATAAGAAGCGCAGGTGGCCCCCAAGGCTTACAGCTGGTCTGAAGAGGGGGCAGTATTGTGGAAAACTCTGTCCCTTAACTAACTATGGCAGGGGTCCTCAAATTTTTTAAACAGGGGGGGCCAGTCCACTGTCCCTCAGACCCTTGGAGAGTGCGCACTGCGGGCCCGGGACGAGTCGGCTGCTAAGCAGGACAGGCAGCGGCTGCAAAAACACCCGGCAGCGGGCCGGACAAATGTCCTCGGTGGGCCGCGTGTGGCCCTGTGGGCCGCAGTCTGAGGACCCCTGATATGGGGTCTGTGCTAGCTCTCAAAAGTGTCAGAAGAGGAACTGAACTGCTGCACACCTAGCAGGTGTCAGAGAGCCGCTGTCATAACACAGCTACGGGTATGTCCCATCCCCTGCCCAGGGAAATGAGAAGTACGAACTCAACCCACAGTTAAGAGACTTTTTAAATCTGCCCCGGACTCAAAACTGATTTTCAAGGGATCATCTGAAAAGGTACTGGAAGTCGCAGCCAAATATTTCAGAGACCTGCAATGCTGAGCTGATGAGTACTTGAGGGATATTTATTTATCCACGCAATTAGATTTCATGTTTCAGAACGCTTATTTCAAACAATCACACAGCTTCCCGCCCACACTGCCCAGAGACTCGGCGCTGTTTATCAGTAAGTCTCTCCCGCTAGGTGCTCAGCAACTCAGAGAGGGCCTCACACAGCAGTGACTGCAAAATGAATAATCGGTGTGCTCAGAACATAACTATGTGGTCACCCATGAATTAATCAAAGGGGGATTTTTTTAAATGCCTTGTTAAAACGGGACTTATGCTAATTTCTCTGACACGACATAACTACGAATAAGTGTCCCAGCGGGCTGAGAGAAATAAATTTAGTCAAGCATAACTCACATTCAAATTATGCAAACCTGAATGCCTCTCGGCTCCTAATCGGCACTCTATTTCCAAAGAAGTGAAAATCCAACTTGGAGGAAGTGAGAGAAAATTAGATACCATTAAGTGTTGTCTATAAACTACAGTTCCCAACTCGTGTTCTAGCTCAACTACTCGGATTCTCAAAAATGAGACAAATTGTCAGTGGCACTGGGAGAAAAAGTACCCAAATTGAGGAGCAAGAAAAAAAAAAAGTTGAGCAGTAGCATCATTTAAAAATTGATTCGGGCCGGGCGCGGTGGCTCACGCCTGTAATCCCAGCACTCTGGGAGGCCGAGGCGGGCGGATCGCTCGAGGTCAGGAGTTCGAAACTAGCCTGAGCAAGAGCGAGACCCCGTCTCTACTATAAATAGAAAGAAATTAATTGGCCAACTAATATATATAGAAAAAATGAGCCAGGCGTGGTGGTGCACGCCTGTAGTCCCAGCTACTGGGGAGGCTGACGCAGGAGGATCGCTTGAGCCCAGGAGTCTGAGGTTGCTGTGAGCTAGGCTGATGCCACGGCACTCACTTTAGCCTGGGCAACACAGCGAGACTTGATCTCAAAAAAAAAACAAATAATTTCATATAATGTTTAAGATCATTGGACTTGATCACTAAAAGAGGGAAAAAAAAAGAAGAAAATAATAAAAATCTTTACAAAAAATAATTTAAAAAAAGATCACTCAGGATCCAGTTCATACCAAACAAATCATCTATTTGCATATGTAGGTATACGCTAAGAAATTCAAATATTAGTATGTTAATATCAACAAAGTTATTGGGCACTGGTTTTTCACATCATTGTCATAATTTAACACAGTTATCAAATACTTCCTCTTGAAACTGACTTTAGAGAACACCATAAATTATTTTCAATAAATAACTTCAATGTGGAAAATTTCCCACTGAACAGAATTTCAAAAACAGTTATACATCATTCCTCGTGAATCCACCTGAATGAAGAAATAAGTTTTTGATAAGGTGGAAGGAGTGTTTGGAAGCCAGTGCATGACAGGTCAATAAATTAAGCCGCGTATTTTATAAATGGGCCCTGAGAGAAATTCCTTAAAATGACTTCTAAAATGTGTTATAAGAAATGTCTTTATCGGCCGGGCGCGGTGGCTCACGCCTGTCATCCTGGCACTCTGGGAGGCCGAGGTGGGCGGATCGCTCAAGGTCAGGAGTTTGAGATCAGCCTGAGCAAGAGCGAGACCCCATCTCTACTAAAAATAGAAAAAAATTAATTGGCCAACTAAAAATATATACAAAAAATTAGCCGGGCATGGTGGCGCATGCCTGTAGTCCCAACTACTCAGGAAGCTGAGGCAGGAGGATCGCTTGAGCCCAGGAGTTTGAGGTTGCTGTGAGCGAGGCTGACGCCACAGCACTCACTCTAGCCCGGGTGACAAGGTGAGACTCTGCCTCAAAAAAAAAAGAAAAGAAATGTCTTTCTCAATGGGCAAAAATAGACCTGCTTGATGAGAACTGCCTCGTAAAACATCACTCATTTACCTGTAAATTAATCTGAAAGATGAAGGTCATTCCCTGAAACACACACATAACATATACCAATTTTATTATTCCTTTTATACAATTAGAAAAGGACAAATTATAGAAAGAGAAAGAAAAGAGCAGCTCCTATTATAAAAATTAGCTAGCCCTGTATCTGTAATTTCCGGGGCTTACCGTGTATGTGCGTGTATGAAATTCTAACAGGACAGACTTGCTTCCACAAACTAAGCTAGCCCGACACTAAGCACTGTGCACACATGACTATACTTCAGTCTCTAGCTCGTTAAAGTACGATTAAAATTATACGTGACAGTCTAAGGTTAGTCAAAAAAAAAAAAAGAAACCCCCACTAAAATTTGTATCACTGAACATACATGACTAGGTTAGGAAACCCCGGTAATTTCACAACATCCAATGCAAATAAGGATAGACTTTATTTATCTATTTATTCATTCATTCATTCAGAGACAGAGTCTCACTCTGTTGTCCGGGCTAGAGTGAGTGCCGCAGCACCAGCCTCGCTCACAGCAACCTCCAACTCCTGGGCTCCAGCGATCCTCCTGCCTCAGCCTCCCGAGTAGCTGGGACTACAGGCATGGGCCACCATGCCCGGCTAATTTTTTCTATGTATTTCTAGTTGTCCAATTAAGTTCCTTCTATTCTTTTAGTAGAGACGGGAGTCTCGCTCTTGCTCAGGCTGGTCTCGAACTCCTGAGCTCAGGCGATCCTCCTGCCTCGGCCTCCCCAGAGTGCTGGGATGGCAGGCGTGAGCCACAGATGGACTTTTCTTTTTGAGTCACAGAAGACACAGAGCGCACCGACTGGGGCATATATATTATCTCCTGCTGACACTGCCATTTATCTCTGCACCAGCCCCGACACGTTGGCGCTGACTCACGCGCCCTGCGGGACAATCTCAAGCGTGCCCAGTAAACACAAACGCCTTCTGTGATCGCTTCGGCAGGGGGAGGACCGGGACGCTAGGAGAGGTCTCAGCCCGGAGCCAAAGCACTGGCCGGGAGCCACTCTCCATGACTTGAAGGCCGGACGCCAGGACCTTGAACCAGAAAACAGACACACATTCACACGTTCCCTGGAAACCCGCAGAAAAGCATGCCGTGCACTGTTTCAAAAGGGTTTATCTTTCTTTTTTTTTTGAGACACAGTCTCACTGTGTCGCACGGGCCAGAGTGAGTGCCGTGGCGTCAGCCTCGCTCGCAGCAACCTCAGACTCCTGGGCTCAAGCGATCCTCCTGCCTCAGCCTCCTCCCGAGTAGCTGGGACTACAGGCATGCGCCACCACGCCCGGCTCATTTTTTCTATATATATTTCTAGTTGTCCAGCTAATTTCTTTCTATTTTTAGTAGAGACGGGGGTCTGGATCTCGCTCGGGCTGGTCTCCAACCCCTGACCTCGAGCCATCCTCCCGCCTCGGCCTCCCAGAGTGCTGGGACGACAGGCACGGGCCACCACGAATGGGGTTTTACCTTGACGTTACTAAAAACAAACAAGACTTTCAAACTGAAAAAGAGGGTTGCCAGAGTTTACACGGTCCATCCTCCCCAAAGGGAGCCCAAGTCTATTTCCTGACTTCCCGGGCCTGGCAGGTGGAGAGTAGCACACCCTTTCCCACCAACGCTTAAAGCTCACTGACTGCTTCTGTGTGTGTCTTACTGAGGGGAAAGCACCCGGCATTATTGCTGTTCTCCAACACCCCGGCCGGCCCGCTGTGTTAATGAAGAAGTCTGCTTTCAAGCTGAGCTGACCAGCTGGCATCTTCACACACAACCGGGCCACTTTCTCGGGAAACGCACCTTGCCACACCTGCGCCCGTTGCTTATGGAGTACCTGGGTAGCAGGCGCACAACAGTGGGAAGAACTGGTCCAGTTCTTCGGACACTTAAAGATAAGTCTAGCCACAGCCTCACAAGCATTCTGTGCACTTCTGATGGAAAAGCCAGATCATATTAAAACTCTTTAATTAAATATATACACATACACACATATTTGAATCGGCACCAGAACGTCGACCAACGAGGATGTGTACACAGGTTAGAAACATAAATTCTCGGCCGGGTGCGGTGGCTCACGCCTGTCATCCTAGCACTCTGGGAGGCCGAGGAGGGAGGATCGCTCGAGGTCAGGAGTTTGAGACCAGCCTGAGCAAGAGTGAGACCCCCCCCCCCCGTCTCTACTAATAATAGAAAGAACTGTATTGGCCAACTAAAAATATATATGCAAAAAAATTAGCCGGGCATGGTGGTGCATGCCTGTAGTCCCAGCTACACGGGAGGCTGAGGCAGGAGGATTGCCTGAGCCCAGGAGCTTGAGGTTGCTGTAAGCGAGGCTGACACCAAGGCACTCTAGCCCGGGCGACAGAGTAAGACTCTGTCTCAAAAAAAAAAAAAAAAAATTCAGCCTCACACAGATACGTAGAGAGAAAGGTTAAGACTATTTCAATAGTCTTTTTCAGATAACTATGGATAGTCTATTCTTCTTTGCTAATGTAGGAAAACATGACGATAGTTTCTTAAAAGTCAGTTGCAATATGGAATCGAAAACCACATCACTGAATTTTTTGCACTGCTACAATTAAAATCTACTGGTCAATCCAGTATAATACTTTGTATTTACAACATTTAGAAAGTATCATTCCACTGTGTTATACAGACCTTCCACTGCAGTTTAAAATAAAAACCACAGTTGTTAGTATTATCACTTATTCACCCAGAAAAGCATGTAAAGTAACAGGAAGCTGTCAAGCTCACAATGGCAGAAGAAAAAGTTTTCCAAAATTCTGCTTTTCTTTTGAAAGTTCAAAGTCCTACATCAATAACACCTATCGGTTGTTTTCCTTGAAGTGACAGGCTCAGTTAATCATTTGAAAAAATGTCTGCCAAACGTCCAAGTTTAAATGAACCATCACAGTTTGTCAGTCATTGTTCCAAATAAAAATGGTATTCCATGAAAAAAGCAGCTAGTTCAGAACATGATTCAATCATACAAGCGCTTTCCCTCAATTTTACCATCATGATTTGTCATGCAGCAGAAGTGTCTTATGTGTATTTCCCATTTCTTCACATAAGATATTAAAGAGACACATTTGTAGTCACAAATGGCCAATAGGCACATGAAAAGATGCTCAAAATCACTAATCATTAAGGAAATGTACATCAAAACTACAATGGGATAGACACTATTTTATATTCATTAGAATGGTTATTTTTGTTTGTTTGTTTGTTTGGTTGCTTTTTTTTTTTTTTTTTAAGACAGAGTCTCACTCTGTTACACGGGCTAGAGTGAGTGCCGTGGCGTCAGCCTCGCTCACAGCAACCTCAGACTCCTGGCCTCAAGCGATCCTCCTGCCTCAGCCTCCCAAGTAGCTGGGACTACAGGCACGCGCCACCATGCCTGGCTAATTTATATATATATATTTTTTTATAGTTGGCCAATTAATTTCTTTCTATTTTTAGTAGAGACGGGGTCTCGCTCTTGCTCAGGCTTGTTTTGAACTCCTGACCTTGAGCGATCTGCCTGTCTCGGCCTCCCAGAGTGCCGGGATGACAGCCGTGAGCCACTGCGCCCGGCCTGACCTGTTTAGGAACTCCTGCGCTCCAATGATCCTCCTGTTTTGGCCTCCCAGAGTGCCTGGATGACAGGCGTGAGCCGCTGCACGCCCAGCCTAGAATGTCTGTTAAAAAAACAAAAACAACTGCTGACTTTTTTCTGGAATGAAAAGGGGGGAAAAAAAGAGAGAGAGAGAGAGAGAGAAAAAAAAAATTATTAAAAGAGAAGAAAAAATATTTAAAAAAAAGAACAAAAACAGGCCAGGCAAGGTGGCTGAGGCCTGTAACCCTGGCACTCTGGGAGGCTGAGGTGGGAGGATCCCGTGAGGTCAGGAGTCCAAGGCCAGCCTGAGGGAGAGCCTCCCATCTGCCTCTGGGCGCTAAGGAGACCTGAGCTGGGCGTGGTGGCGCTTGGCTAGTTAGGGGCCGGGCGCCTGGCAGGAGGTGGACGGTGAGCAAGCATGCAGGAGAGGGAGGCCCCGTGTGTGTGCGGCCACTCCCTGCCCTGGCATCGCTTCCTGGGCCCTGCCGACTATCCCATCAGCACTGGATTCACACAGGAGCGTGCACCCTGCCCTGCCCTGCGGCCCGTGAGGGACCTAGGGTGCCCGCCTTGCCGGGGTCTCCCGCCCGGCAATCCGGGCAGTGCTGGCGCCGGGCAGCAGAGACTGTCGCTGGCAGAGAGCTCTGACCACACCATGACCGTGGAGCGCCTGGGTCATCCTGGGACCCCCCAGCCCAGTCCCAGGAAGGACTGTCTTCCACGAAGCTGGCCGCGCCAGGTGCCAAAGAGGTTGGGGACCGCTCGTTTTAAGACGATGAAAATTTTCTGGACACCTACCATTGTTTCCCAAAAATAAGACAGGGTCTTCTATTTACCTTTCCCCAAGAAGACACCCTAGGGCTGATTTTCAGGGGGTGTGGGTTTTTTTGTTTTTTTGAGAGAGAGTCTCGCTTTGTTGCCCAGGCTAGAGAGAGTGCCGTGGCGTCAGCCACACTCACAGCAACCTCTAACTCCTGGACTCAAGCCATCCTCCTGCCTCAGCCTCCCTCCCGAGCAGCTGGGACTACAGGCATGCGCCACCATGCCTGGCCAATTTTTTCTATATATATTAGTTGGCCAATTAATTTCTATTTATAGTAGAGACGGGGTCTTGCTCTTGCTCAGGATGGTTTCAAACTCCCGAACTCGGGCAATTTTTTTTTTTTTTAAGTATGGCACAACCATCTACATTGATTCAAATACAGTGAAGTCGTCTTCTTCTGGAACATCATCCTCACTCTCCAGACCCCAAATCCCATCCTGAATGTCTTGCGACTCTGTTTCCTTTAGAGCCACCGGCCCCGATCTCTCCTGTCGAGCACTAGAGCTCTCACGGGGCAGATGAGAAGGGCTGCTCGTGTTCTTTCCGGCTTTGCGATGACACGCATGGGTTGTGCAGATTGGCTGCACAGCCACGCCCGTCACTAGGGCTGATTTTCATAGCCACGCCCACCACTAGGGCTGATTTTTTTCATAGCCACGCCCACCACTAGGGCTTATTTTCATAGCCACGCCCATCACTGGGGCTGATTTTCATAGCCACGCCCATCACTAGGGCTGATTTTCATAGCCACTCCCCTCTCTAGAGCTGTTTTTATAGCCATGCCCATCACTAGGGCTGATTTTCAGGGTAGGACTTCTATTGGGCACATCCTGCTAGGACATCCTGCTAGGGCTTATTTTTTCCGTAGGGCTTATGTCTTGGAAACACGGTATATTCCCAGCTACTCAGGAGTTTGAAGCAGGAGGATCGTTTAAGAGTTTGAGGCTATAGTGAGCTACGATTCACACCACTGCCCTCATGCTTGGGCCACAGAGCAAGACCCTGTCTCTTCAGGAAAAAAAAAAAAAAAAAAAACTTTCTGGAAATGGAGAGTGATAATGAGTGCACAACAGTGAGAACGTACTTGATGCCACTGAACTATACACTTACAAATGGCTGAGGTGGTAAATTGTATGTATATTTTACCACCATTAAAAACCAAAAAAAAAAGTCTGGGCATGGTGGCTCACACCTGTAACCTCAGCACTTCTGGAGGCCCAGGTGGAAGTACTGCTTCAGGCTAAGGATTCAAGAGCAGCCTAAACAACATAGCGAGACTCCATCTCTACAAAACATAAAAAAAAATTAGCCAGGCGTGGCAGCACAAGCCTGTAGTCCCAGCTACTCAGGAGGCTGAGGCAGGAGGATCGCTTGAGCCCAGGAGTTGGAGTTTGCTGTGAGCGAGGCTGACGCCACGGCACTCTAGCCCGGGCGACAGAGTGAGACTCTGTCTCAAAAAAACAAAATAAATTAACTTGAAGCGAATTAAAGGCAAGAACTCAGATCAGCAGCTGTCAGGACTCCCCCACACCCCCACACCCCGATATTTTCCTCCAAGAAAGCACTATTTCAAAGATGATAATAATAATAAAAAAATGTTACGATAGGTAAACCAGCAGCCATAATCGTTTCGTATTTTAAAATAATACCCACGGCAAAATGCCTCTCCCTAAAGGCTATATTCCAAATCACGCCCTTAATGTTCCTGGAATTCTGCAAGACTAGGATAAACCAGTAACTCCAAAAACAGAGTCTCTCTGTGAAGAGGGCCTCACGCACTGCACTCCTCCCTGCAGGGGGACTTTTAGAACTGTCAGCAGACATGCGCTAACTGACCTCATTTGTACAGACGACACGCACAAAGAATCTCCAAATTAACTAAGTGCCCAGCTATGTAAAACAGCTAGAACATTAACCCACTCGACTTCCCAGCTCAGGCCCCTAAAAACAGCAGGCCTGAGGGGCGGACGGATGGCTTGCCAGACGCACGCAAGATGAAACCAAGGAATAAACAGTCCCAACCCCCTTGGAGATGAAACTCTGTACCCAGACCACTAGAAAAGTGTGGCAGCTTTGAAGTCACGGTTTTAAGAAGGCCTTAATTTTGGCATCTCGAATCAACGCTTTAATCATTTCGATAGCTACCAAACACGCTCTAGGAGATGTACATGGTCTACCTCCAGTTTCGACCAAAACAAACAAACAAACAAAAAAAAGGGACAGAAATGGAAAAAGAAAACCAAGATAACATAGAAGAAGCTCATAAAGAATACTATAGAAAACCTGGCATCACTAGCGCTCTGGGAGGCCGAGGCGGGAGGATCGCTCAAGGGGTCAGGAATACGAGACCAGCCTTAGCGACAGACAGCAAGACCCCGTCTCTACTAAACAATAGAAAGAAATTAATTGGCCAACTAAAAACATAGGGAAAAAAATGAGCCGGGCGTGGTGGCCCATGCCTGTAGTCCCAGCTACTCGGGAGGAGGCTGAGGCAGGAGGACGGCTTGAGCCCAGGAATTGGAGGCTGCTGTGAGCGAGGCTGACGCCACGGCACTCACTCTAGCCCGGGCGACGGAGTGAGACTCTGCCTCAAAAACCTGGAATCAATGTGAGAACATCAATGCCACCTTCAATCTCTAAAAGGGACAACATCAAGGACTTTTTCCTATCTTTCCCTCCTGCAGACCCCAGGATGAAAAATACTAACAGATATCGATTCATTTCCATTGTTTTCTAAATGGCCAAAGACATAATGTTTTCGATCTGCTCAGCATGAGAATGTAAGGGATATCCACAACAGGTAACTACAGCTGAAAGCAAATCTATGTGGCAATGTCTGTGCAATTTAGCGCCTTTACTGGAGATAAATGCATAATTTCCACTATGTTTTTTTGTAATACTGAAACCCAGGAATAACTGTTTTAGTACTTTTTCCTTGAATGAAACTGCCACCTCTAGAGAAAAATATATCAGTGGACAATCAAAATTACATCCTAGGAGCTATCCTTACAATGATAACACAAACAAATCAAAAGAGAAGTATGTGTTAAAAACGTGTTTCCCAGAAAATAAGACCCATCAATACAACAAGCCCCAGCAGGATGTCTAAGCACCTGTGCAATAGAAGCCCTAACCCAAAAATCAGCCCTACTGATGGGCGTGGCTATGAAAATCAGCCCTACTGATGGGCGTGGCTATGAAAATCAGCCCTAGTGATGGGCGTGGCTATGAAAATCAGCCCTGGTGACGGGCGTGGCTGCGCAGCACATCTGCACAACCCATGCGTGTCATCGCGGAGCGGGAAAGAACTCGAGCAGCCCTTCTCATCCGCCCCGTGAGAGCTCTAGTGCTCGACAGGAGAGATCGGGGCCGGTGGCTCTAAAGGAAACAGAGTCGCAAGACATTCAGGATGGGATTTGGGGTCTGGAGAGTGAGGATGATGTTCCAGAAGAAGACGACTTCACTATATTTGGATCAATGTACGTGGTTGTACCGTACTTAAAGAAAAATAACACAACCCCTGAAAATAAACCCTGGGGTGTCTTCTTGAGGAAAAATAAATATAAGACCCTGTCTTATTTTGGGGGAAACACGGTAATATTCTACATAGCATTCTTTGCTGCAGATCATTTCCATTTTACTGTGAAAGCATATGTGACTACAGAGGTCAAAATTCTACATAACTGATTGAAACCTGAAATTATATATGGCTCAATGATATATAATAATTTAAGCTATTCATATTTTTTTACAAACATAAATGTGATACTAGTCCGGGTGCAGTGGCTCACCCCTGTACTCCTAGCACTCTGGGAGGCCGAGGCGGGTGGATTGCTCAAGGTCAGGAGTTCAAAAACAGCCTGAGCAAGAGCGAGACCCCGTCTCTATTAAAAATAGAAAGAAATTAATTGACCAACTAATATATATAGAAAAAGTTAGCCGGGCGTGGTGGTGCATGCCTGTAGTCCCAGCTACTCGGGAGGAGGCTGAGGCAGGAGGATCGCTTGAGCCCAGGAGTTGGAGGTTGCTGTGAGCGAGGCTGACGCCACGGCACTCACTCTAGCCTGGGCAACAAAGCGAGACTCTGTCTCAAACAAACAAAGAAACAAAAAGTGATAGTAATGAGAGCAAGTTACTACAATTTCAGAATCAGATTTCACTGAAAACTTACAACCAAATCTGTATCTAAAGTTCACCCATATTTACTGAGAAATTTGGCATGCACTATTAAATACTGTCACACATTATCCCCCTTAAGTTTCATAATAGACAATAACTCCTCGTTTCAGGAGAGCAAACAATGTTTCCTGAGAGTTTAGTTCAACAAAAGAAATTGCTAGATATGTAATACAGGGCAGGAACGGAGGGTACAGAGATGAACAGAACATAAAACAATTTCACAACTGCATGTAATAACACTTTTTTTTTTTTTAACTGAGTCACTTTTGCAGAATAAAGAAAAATATAATTTCAATAGCGTAAGATGACCATGAAGGGGTATCTGGGTTATTCTTTCTTTACTGCTTCAAGGAGGCTAAGTGCAATGACTCTTTGCCCTGACTGTTGTCTGTCTTCACCAAAGTAGAAAATTCAGTAAAAAGCCCTTCACTGGGCCGGGCGCAGTGGCTCACGCCTGTCATCCTAGCGCTCTGGGAAGCCGAGGCGGGAGGATCGCTCAAGGTCAGGAGTTCAAGACCAGCCTGAGCAAGAGCGAGACCCCCGTCTCTACTAAAAATAGAAAGAAATTAATTGGCCAACTAAAAACATATAGAAAAAATGAGCCGGGCATGGTGGCGAATGCCTGTAGTCCCAGCTACTCGGGAGGAGGCTGAGGCCGGAGGATCGCTTGAGCCCAGGAGTCTGAGGTTGCTGTGAGCGAGGCTGACGCCACGGCACTCACTCTAGCCCGGGTGACAGAGTGAGACTCTGTCTCAAAAAAAAAAAAAAAAAAAAAAAGAGCCCTTCATTGGTGCTTTTCAATATGCAAATTAGGTCTCAATGAAGAACCCTGTCTGTTTTAAAAAGAAAAGTCAAACATCATTTCTTTTGAAAAGTATCTGAGTGTCCAGTGTACTTGTGTGATACAAGAGCAATCAAAGCAGAGTGCTTCTGGCCTCAAGAAGTTTACTATCTGCTAGGGGCGATGAGAGGCGGAACAACAATTAACCACCTTAGGGTTTCCAAGTGCTTACATAATTACAGCTCCAGACAAAAGATCAAATGTGATAAAAGGAGAAATGGCAAGAAGCAAATAGCTACAGGCGTCCACAGAGAGGAGGAAGAGATCATAAACCGGTAGTTAGGGAGCAGGAATTACCCAGGCAAAAGCAGTGACAGTACAAGACTGAGTCACAGGTGGGAACATTTTGTGGCTGGGGCAAAGAGTAGCCACCTAGCAAACAACCAGAGATAAGATTCAAAAGGTAGGTTAAGGGCTGGGGGCGGTGGCTCAAGCCTGTCATCCCAGCACTCTGGGAGGCCGAGGCGGTTGGATTGTTTGAGCTAACGAGTTTGAGACCAGCCTGAGCAAGAGCAAGACCCCCGTCTCTACTAAAAATAGAAATAAATTAATTGGCCGACTAATATATATAGAAAAAATTAGTTATCCTGTAGTACTGACTGGCTAAGAAAGAAAATAATAAAAAAAGAAAAAATGAGCCGGGCATGGTGGCGCGTGCCTGTAGTCCCAGCTACTCGGGAGGCTGAGGCAGGAGGATCGCTTGAGCCCAGGAGTCTGAGGTTGCTGTGAGCGAGGCTGACGCCACGGCACTCACTCTAGCCCGGGCAACAGAGTGAGACTCTGTCTCAAAAAAAAAAAAATGTGATCAGTGACGTCTCAGCAACACACCTGTCCACTCCATCCCCTCCCGAAATGCTCTCGTGTTCCCGGGCATCGGGTTCTCCTGCTGCTCCTCCTCCCTCCCTGGCAGCTCCTCCTTAGTCCCCTCTGCCTGCTCTAAATCAGAGGCTCTGGAGTGTGGCCCCCCGACCGGCAGTGTCAGTGTGTGGCTGAGGAAGGCAGCGGGAAAGGAAGTGCGGGCCCCAGCCAGGCGTGCTCAGTCTAACGTCAGGGGCCGAAGTCAGGGGCCAGGTTCGGCCGTCTGCGTTTATCAAGTCCTCCTCCGAGTGATTCGGATCAAGACCAACGTTTTTTTGTTTTGTGTTTGAGACAGAGTCTCACTCTGTCACCCGGGCTAGAGTGAGTGCTGTGGCGTCAGCCTCGCTCACAGCAGCCTCCAACTCCTGGGCTCAAGTGATCCTCCTGCCTCAGCCTCCTCCCGAGTAGCTGGGACTACAGGCATGCGCCACCGCACCCGGCTCATTTTTATTTCTATATATATTTTTAGTTGGCCAATTAATTTCTTTCTATTTTTAGTAGAGACGGGGGGGTCTCGCTCTTGCTCAGGCTGGTCTCGAACTCCTGACCTCGAGCGATCCTCCCGCCTCGGCCTCCCAGAGTGCTGGGATGACAGGTGTGAACCACCGCGCCCGGCCACCCGGCCACTTTTAAAGAACCCTGTGGTAAATTCCCGGCCTCCAATTAATGACAGAGCCAATAACCCCACATCCTTCTCAGTAAGTCTAACCCATTCCACTGTATTCACGCTATCATTCCTATCGAGGCCCCATAACCTCATGATTAGATTATATCAACAAGTTATTGTTGACACCCTAGTCTAAATGTCTTAAGTCCATTTTGAACCAAGGACATTTTGGGGAAAAAAACGTCCCCTACTCAAGAACCAATTTGGCCAGGCGCTGTGGCTCACCCCTGTAATCCTAGCTCTTGGGAGGCCGAGGCGGGCGGATTGCTCAAGGTCAGGAGTTCAAAACCAGCCTGAGCGAGACCCCGTCTCTACTATAAATAGAAAGAAATTAATTGGCCAACTGATATATATATATAAAAAAAAAAAAAAATTAGCCGGGCATGGTGGCGCATGCCTGTAGTCCCAGCTACTCGGGAGGAGGCTGAGGCAGAAGGATCACTCGAGCCCAGGAGTCTGAGGTTGCTGTGAGCGAGGCTGACGCCACGGCACTCACTCTAGCCTGGGCAACAAAGCGAGACTCTGTCTCAAAAAAAAAAAAAAAAAAAAAAAAAAGAACCAATTTCCTAAAACTAAAAAAAAAAAAAAAACACAAAAAACAAACAAACAAACAAAAAAGAACCAACTTCTTCCCATCATCAATCGATACTGAATTCCTCAGACTAGCACCAAAGGCTTCTCATGATGAGGCATGTCTCAAGAAAAACTTCGAAGGTCACACTGAATTGATTCCATGTGCTTGAGGACCTGACGCTGTTTCAAGCTAAAATCGACATAGGACTCCATCTCATTTCTACGGCCCCAAGTTGGGATTTGCTTAGCACGGACTCCCGAAACCGAGCGGCTTTTGGGAAAAATCATAAAAAAAACTCCTCACCATGCCGGTCCCCTAAACCCTTGAGCAGCCTGTCAGCATTTTCAAACATCCGGAAAGTGCTTGACCAGAAGGACACGGCGACACGAAGTATACAATGTCTCGGAGAGAAAACTACTTCAACAGTTTAATTACAACCCTGAGAGTCTGGGTTTCTGAGACCAGAGTCTCGCTTTGTCACCTGGGCCAGAGTGCCATAGCGTCAGCCTCGCTCACAGCAACCTCAAACCCCTGGGCTCACACGACTCTCCAGCCTCGGCCTCCCAAGCAGCTGGGGCTACAGGCCCACGCCACCAAGCCTGGCTAATTTTTCTGTCGTTAGTAGAGACACGGTCTCGCCTTTGCTGAGGCTGGTCTCGAACTCCTGACCTCAAGCGATCCTCCCTCCTCGGGTCTCCCAGAGTGCTGGGATGACAGGCGTGAGCCGCCGCGCCCGGCCCTGGGTTTTTTAAACTGTAGACATGACACACGTGTGCATATGAGTATGTAACAACGGTTTATCATTATTTGGGATTCCATATTTGGAAATTCATCTACTTGCTAACATTTCTTTGTCTGCCCCAAATAATTACCCACGTCACTTTCACGGTCGTTTGCAGACATATGCACAAGGAAGAAAAATCTGAGTTTCCTGACTTGCACATTCTTGTTACAGCTCTCATTCTGTAAACCCTTTTCGGGGTCTACTTAGTGCCATTTTTTTCCCTCATTTTTGCGCTTTTTTTATTTGTGATTTCACTGTTTTAAAATGGCCCCCAAACATGGTGCTGAAGTGCTGCAATGTTCCTAAGTGCAAGAAGACCATAAAGTACCTTACAGAGAAAATACAAGTGTTAGGATAACCTTCATTTAAGCATTATAGTGCTGTTGGCCGTGATTTCAATGTGCATGAATCATCGATATAGAGTAAATAAGGTATCTTTAAACAGAAATACGCATAAAATAAAATAAGGTTGTACACTGATCAATTGACACAAAAGTTCTAAGGAATCTAACACTGTGGTCCCCACAAGAGCAATGGTTCACTATCTGCTAATTCCACACCTATGGTGACTTTTGGGAACATAACTCTGTGTGTGTGTGTGTGTTTGTGTGTGTGTAAAAGAAAGGGCGCGGTGGCTCACGCCTGTCATCCCAGCACTCTGGGAGGCCGAGGCGGGTGGATTGCTCAAGGTCAGGAGTTCGAAACCAGCCTGAGCGAGACCCCGTCTCTACTAAAAATAGAAAGAAATTGACCAACTAAAAATATATATATACAAAATATTAGCCGGGCATGGTGGCGCATGCCTGTAGTCCCAGCTACTCGGGAGGAGGCTGAGGCAGGAGGATCGCTTGAGCCCAGGAGTTGGAGGTTGCTGTGAGCGAGGCTGACGCCACGGCACTCACTCTAGCCTGGGCAGCAAACTGAGACTCTTGTCTCAAAAACTACTAATAATAGGGGGAGGGGGGAAAGGGCATTTATTGAAACCTTGAAATCTGTACCCCCATAATATGCCGAAATAAAAAAATAAATAATAAGGGGGGGGGCAGGGGCAGGTAAAAAATAAAAAAATAAATAATAATAATAAAAGAAAGAGACAGACAGGGACTGACTTATCAAAAACACACTGCACGGGTCACTCAGTAAGCTGCCTATGTTCGCAGCAGCAAGGCAAAAATACCTTGGGGCCCAGAGTCCACTGTGTCCTGGCCCTCTTTAAACAATACTGAGTGGAAGCAAAAAAAAAAAAAAAAAGTAAAATCTACAAAGTTTGCGTTTTGGTCTGTCCTAGCATCTATCGCTTTTCCTACTCGGTGGCATACCCCTGCCCAGTTTGGGTATTCTTACGTCTTAATGCCTTCTCACAAGCACTTGCCCCGACCTTATGACCGGGCGAACTTGTCAATTACTGGTGAATTAATTCATGCTTAAATGTGAACTACACTTGTGCTAAAACACATCGTCTTAACTGTGGCGTCACCTAACTGAGAAGGAGAGGAGCTATCAAGCACCCGGAGTAAGCGTAAACCAGCGGGGATGGTCCAAGGGCAGACTGGATCCTGATGACCGCATCTGCGTGTTTGCCGAAGAGAGGAGGAACACACAGGGAAGGAAGCCTCTGGCCTCTGCTCCAGGGAGGACGTGGAGCTGGAGTGGAGGATGAAGTTCCACCTTCAACCCTCGCTTCCTTCCTGCTATCACCTGATTACTGGTCTCTCTAAGAGAAACGACAAACTTATGGCAAAAGTCAGTGGACATGAGTGCTTGCAAACATTTTTTCGTTCTTTGCTTTTTGTGGCTGAATGAGGACTCTTCCTTTGAAATTCATTTTTATTTTCATTTTCCAAATTTATTTATTTATATTGAAAATGGCTTGCCTGGAGAGAGCAAAAGGACATGTTTGGGGCAGTGATAGCAGTTAGGAATTCCAAGTCTAGTTTACGTTAATATCTTCTATTAAATAAAAGACCCGCCTGGGATTTAGTGGAACAACGTGAGCGTAACACCACTCAAGCTACACTTCGATCAGTGACTAACACAATTCGAAGACAGAAGTATGGCATGTGAGTTAGCCATGTGTTTGTTTTTTTTTTTTTTTTTTTTTGAGACAGAGTCTCACTTTGTCGCCCGGGCTAGAGTGAGTGCCGTGGGGTCAGCCTCGCTCACAGCAACCTCAAACTCCTGGCTCAAGCAATCCTCCCGCCTCAGCCTCCCAAGTAGCTGGGACTACAGGCATGCGCCACCATGCCCGGCTAATTTTTTGTATATATATTAGTTGGCCAATTAATTTCTTTCTATTTATAGTAGAGACGGGGTCTTGCTCTTGCTCAGGCTGGTCTCGAACTCCTGACCTCGAGCAATCCTCCCGCCTCGGCCTCCCGGAGTGCTGGGATTACAGGCGTGAGCCACCGGGCCCGGCCAGCCATGTGTTCTTAAAACCTACAACCCAATCTAAGGCAACACTTGAAATTCATGCGCAGTAAGGAGCCAGAAAAGTTTACAGCACGGCGAATCTTTCACTGAGACCGTCCACCACACGCTCGCTCTTCTGAGAAGCGAAGGACCCTCCTACCTCTTCAAGGTGTGGGCTAGGCTCGTTACACTGGGCAAGCGTTTCCCAAACGACGACATCCACCCCTGAATATTTCAAGATTTCTTTCTCTTTAGAATACTTCACACACAAATCTTCAGGTTTTTCTTTTGCACTAATTTACCAATGTTCATAGCATTTAAAAAAAAAAAAAAACACAAGTGGAATCTCAGCCTACTGGTTTCAAACCACACCAATGTGTCTAACTCTCACAGAACCAAAACTATGGTCTTCCATTTCTTTTCTCTTAACCATATAACTTAAAAAGGGCCACTCGGCTGGGGCAAGGCGGCTCACGCCTGTCATCCCAGCACTCTGGGAGGCCGAGGCGGGTGGGTGGATTGTTCCAGGTCAGGAGTTCGAGACCAGCCTGAGCAAGAGTGAGACCCCGTCTCTACTATAAATAGAAAGAAATTAATTGGCCAACTAATATATATATATAGAAAAACATTAGCCGGGCTCTGTGGCTCACGCCTGTCATCCCAGCTCTCTGGGAGGCCGAGGGGGGTGGGTCGTTTGAGGTCAGGAGTTCAAGACCAGCGTGAGCAAGAGCGAGACCCTGTCTCTATTAAAAATAAAAATAAAGTTAATTGACCAACTGAAAATAGAAAATAAATAAATAAATAAATAAAGGAAAAAAATAAATCAGCCGGGCATGGTGGCGCATGCCTGCAGTCCCAGCTACTCGGGAGGAGGCTGAGGCAGGAGGATCGCTTGAGCCCAGGAGTCTGAGGTTGCTGTGAGCGAGGCTGACGCCACGGCACTCACTCTAGCCTGGGCAACAGAGTGAGAGTCTGTCTCAAAAATACATAAATACATACATACGCACATACGTGAATGAATGACTGACTGACTGAATGAATGACTGACTGAACGAATGAATGAATGGGGCCACCCGCTCGCCAGCAGACCCCCATCCACTGCCGAAGCGTTTACTCTGCAGCTCCAACTCAAGGCCAGCGAAGCCGCGACAGACAGGGGAGCGGTCTGCACGGCCGGTCCTGCCAGGAACACAGAACTCGCAGTCTAAGGGTTTGGGGTTTTCCCCACGGAGTAAAGCTCCCTCGCGAGCCGGCTCCCACGCGCTGCCCAACCGCCCAGGGCGGGCGAGGGCCGCCCGGACACCGGGGAGCGAGGCCGCCTGCTGGCCGCCACCTGGCGGGGCGCCCGGGAGCTCGGCGCGTCTCCCCGCGACCATCTCCGTCCGCTCGCGCGCTCCAGGGCAGGGAACCAGGTGAAAGCCGGCAGGGGGAGAGCCGCGCGCCGCTCCGAGCAGCCGGCGGCAGAGAAAGCCGGCCCCGGAGACGGCCCCGCCGGCCCCGCCAGACCCGCCAGCCCCGCCGGCCCCTACAGACCCGCCGGCCCCGCCAGACCCACCAGCCCCGCCGGCCCCGCCAGCACCGCCAGCACAGCCCCGCCGGCCCCACAGCCCCGCCAACCCCGCCGTCCCCACAGCCCCGCAGGACCCACAGCCCCGCCGACCCCACAGCCCTGCAGCCCCACAGCCCCGCCAACCCCGCCGGCCCCACACCCCCGCTGGCCGGGCAGAAGGCGCGCCGGCCCCACAGCGCCGCCAACCCCGCCGACCCCACAGCCCCGCAGGACCCACAGCCCCGCCGACCCCACAGCCCCACCGGCCCGGCAGAAGGCGCGCCGACCCCACAGCCCTGCAGCCCCACAGCCCCGCCGGCCCGGCAGAAGGCGCGCTGACCCCACAGCCCCGCCAGCCCCACAGCCCCGCCGGCCGGGCAGAAGGCGCGCTGACCCCACAGCCCCGCCGGCCCGGCAGAAGGCGCGCTGACCCCACAGCCCTGCAGCCCCACAGCCCCGCCGGCCCGGCAGAAGGCGCGCTGACCCCACAGCCCTGCAGCCCCACAGCCCCGCCGGCCCCACAGCCCCGCCGGCCCGGCAGAAGGCGCGCCGAGAGGGCGCGGACCGAGCCGCCGCCGCCACGCCCCAGCCTCCCGCGCCCGCGCGGCGCCCGTACCTTCGGCCAGCGACTCCTCCAGCGTGACCTGGTAGCGGCCGACGGCGAACACCCGCACGCCCACGGACGAGCCCCCGCCGGCCCCGCCGGCCCCGCCGCCCGCCGCGCCGTCCGACTTGGGCATCCGCGAGAACTTCTTCATGGCCCCGCCGGCGTGGCGGCGCGCGGCCCGGGGTCGCCGCCCTCGCCCGCCCTCGCCGGCCCGCGCGGCCCCTCGCTCGCTGCGCGCCGCCCGCCCCGCCTCGCCTCACATCCCGCGCCCGCCCGCCGGCCGCCCCGCCGGCCCGGTCCGCAGCGCGCGGGAGGGCGGGGCGGGGCGGGGCCGAGGGGCGGGGCCTGCGCGAGGCGCCGCCGCGGCCCCGGAAGCGCCCGGACGTCCCCGCCGCCTCTCGGGGGGCGGCGCGCGCGGGGCCGACGTAGGGAGCGACCCCGGCAGGACCCCCGACCCCGGGCCGCCGCGGCCCCTCAGCGCTGCGACCCCGTTGGCGTCGCGGCGGCGGCGCCGCTGACCCCGCTCGCCGAGGCCGGGCGCCCTTGCGCATGCGCGCGCGCCGGATGCTCGGCGCCGCCGGAAGTGACGTCGCCGGCTCTTGTCACGTGGCGGGAGCGCGACGAAAGCAGGCGCGACGCGGGGCGCTGGGGACGCCGGCGACGTCCCGGGGTCGCAGGGTCCAGCCCCGGGCGTGTGAGGGTCGCGGCCGTGACGGGGACCGGGCCCGGCGACCCGGCGGCCGTCCCGACGGGGACGTCAAGATGCCGGCGGCGCCCGCAGCGTCACCCCGGGCTGCCGGACTTGTCGCCTCGCCTGTGGGCCGGGTCCCGGCCTCAGTTTCCCCCGTCCCTCGCTCTCCGCGCCCAGCGGGGACGCCGGGGACGCGGACGGGAAGCGCTTTGCACTGTGGGAACCGCTCCGAAGCGCTTCGAAAGCGTCCCGGACGCCGGACGCGCCGCCTGTGGGGCGTCGAGAGCGGGTTTCCCGCGCGCAGCGGTCCCGGACTCAGTTTCCCCGTCCCTCGCTCGCCGCGCCCAGCGGGGTGGCGGGGCTCCGCGGAGTCGCCCGGGGGTCACCCACGGCTGGTGTTCGGTGGCCGGGACCGCCACGCTGTCATCCTCTAACGTCTGTGGGTTTTTTTTGTTTTTTTTTTTACCGTTCCGGAAGAGTAGGTTAGGGTGGGAGCGTTAAAAAACGACGCGCAGATTTAGGACGGCTTGGACCGGAAGCAGGAAGCAGCCACGGAAGGGGTCTTCCTTTTGACAAGCAGGAAAGGCAACTTAATGTATGGTTATAATTAAGTATAATTATGCAAAAATAGAAATATAATAGGAAACAAGTAGTTTTTTTAAATTTTATTTTAACTTATTTTTCTTTTTTTTTTCCTTTTTCCACCCAGAACTACCTTTAATCAACCAAAGCAGTTCTTATTTTTTTATTTTTTTGCAAATTAATTGCAGAAAACAAAGTAGTTTTGAAAATAGAAATAAGAGCGAGGCTGACTCCACGGCACTCACTCTAGCCTGGGCAACAAAGTGAGACTCTGTCTCAAAAAAATTAAAAAAAAAAATAAAATTTAAAAAAAAGAGAGAGAAATCAGTAGGAAAAAAAATAGTAAAATCTTAATAAAAAATTTTTAAAAACGCTTAAAAAAAAACCAAAACGGTTGCGGCCGGCCGGCCTGCCTGGCCACATTGCTCACACCTGTCATCCCAGCACTCTGGGAGGCCGAGGAGGGAGGATCGCTCCAGGTCAGGAGTTCAAAACCAGCCTGAGCAAGAGCGAGACCCTGTCTCTACTATAAATAGAAAGAAATTAATTGGCCAACTGATATATATAGAAAAATGACTACAGGCATGGTGGCGCATGCCTGTAGTCCCAGCTACTCGGGAGGAGGCTGAGGCAGGAGGATCGCTTGAGCCCAGGAGTTGGAGGTTGCTGTGAGTGAGGCTGACGACACGGCACTCACTCTAGCCCGGGCAACAGAGTGAGATTTTATAAAAAAAAAAAAAAAAAAGATTGTGTGGATTGCATAAACCGCGGGAGTCCCCGAGGAGTGGAAAATGGGCAATTGTGCAGCGTATTTAGTACAGAGAGCAGCCAGTTCTCGGCTTCAGCCTCCTTTTCCGCGTGGGAAGACGGGCCCACCGTGCCCAGAGGCTCTGGTTTCTTGAAAGAAGCAAAACACCTAAATTTTTTATTTTTTATTTCATTTTTTTGCAGCATTTCCCCAAGTTTTAAAATAGAGGCCAAATGAAGTCCCGTGCCTGCAGGACTCCGATTTTTTTGTGCATCTTCTGCGCACAAGTAGATGAACAAGGTCCCACTCCCACCTCGGTTTACCCTCCTGCAGGAGATGCAAGCGGAAACGTGAACGTCAGAAAGTGTGCTCGGCTTTCAAAGGCTTTTGACCTTGAAACCTTTTCGTTCCTTTCTTCTCCTCCGCTGTCCCCAGGTGTTTCTGCCCACGCCGAAACGGAGCTCCTGGTTCAGGCGTTTCTGCTGCAGAACCCGCTCACCTAAAACCCTTCATCCAGAGAGGTGACCTCCCAGCGCGTTCCAGTGGAAGAGAGATTCTGCGTCAGATGGTGGACGTGGTGTCCCAGTTGGGGATTTCCACGTAGAAATAAGCTGGCCATTTTCCTTGCTGTGGGGATTCACGGTAGAGTTTCATGCCCACATTTGGTTTTTGTGTTTGTTTTTTTTTTTGTTTTTTTTTTTTTGGAGACAGAGTCTCGCTCTGTCGCCAGGGCTAGAGTGAGTGCCGTGGCGTCAGCCTCGCTCACAGCAACCTCAGACTCCTGGTCTCGACAATCCTTGTACCTCCGCCTGGACTGGGACTACAGGCATGAGCCACCATGCCCGGCTAGTTTTTTCTATATGTATTTTTAGTTGGCCGATTACTTTCTATTTTTAGTAGGGACGGGGGTCTCGCTCTTGCTCGGGCTGGTCTCGGACTCCTGACCTCGAGCGATCCTTCCCACCTCGACCTCCCACCAGAGTGCTGGGATGACAGGCGTGAGCCGCCGCGCCCCGCCCCTACATTTGGATTGTGTCTTTCAAGCCGAATATAGAAATTTAGTCATTTCGTGTAATTCAAAACTGGTCAGGCCCAGCAGGGTGGCTCACTCCTATAATCCTAGCACTCTGGTGGGAGGCCAAGGCGGGAGGATCGCTCGAAGTCAGGAGTTCGATACCAGCCTGAGCAAGAGTGAGACCCCTGTCTCTACTATAAATAGAAATTAATTGGCCAACTAAAATTATATATAGAAAAAATCAGCCGGGCGTGGTGGCGCATGCCTGTAGTCCTAGCTACTCGGGAGGAGGCTGAGGCAGGAGGATCGCCTGAGCCCAGGAGTCTGAGGTTGCTGTGAGCGAGGCTGACGCCACGGCACTCCAGCCCGGACAGCAAGAGTGAGACTCTGTCCAAAGAAAAAAAACTAGTCAGTCTACAAAGTCGGGACCTAACACAGCTTCACCTGATCCCGACGCAAGAGTGAGTGAAATCTTCTATGATCAGTTCGAAAGTGAGTTTTACCACAATTGCCGAGGCAAAGAAAACGTGGAGGCCGGGCGAGGAGGCTCATGCCTGTAACCCTAGCTCCTGGGAGGCCGAGGCGGGAGGATCGCTCGAGGTCAGGAGTTCATAACCAGCCCGAGCAAGAGCGAGACCCCCCGTCTCTACTATAGAAAGAAATTAATTGGCCAACTAATATACATAGAAAAAATGAGCCGGGCGTGGTGGCGCATGCCTGTAGTCCCAGCTACTCGGGAGGGAGGCTGAGGCAGGAGGATCGCCTGAGCCCAGGAGTCTGAGGTTGCCGTGAGCGAGGCTGACGCCACGGCACTCACTCTAGCCTGGGCGACAAAGCAAGACTCTGTCTAAAAAAAAGAAAAAACGTGGAGAACCCTCACCTTTTTCACTTAAAGGAAGTACTTTGTAGCTTCTCTCTGACACATCCCAATGAATGCCCTTGCCTTTGGGGCCATCACTGGGTAAAACGAGGGTTCCCCGCACCCAAGCCCTGAGGTACCCGGACAGTAGACCTGATAACGGGAGACTAAGCGCTCACCGCGGGTTAGTGCAGACAGCGCACGTGACGCGGGACACGGGGATGACCGAGGTCCTGGCTGGGACGGGACGGCTGGACGGCTAAGGATTTCACCGTGCCAGCCACTCAGCGCGGCAGGCCGTTTAAAATTGTGCGAATTATTCGTTTCTGGAATTTTCCATTTAATATTCTCAGAGCGTGGTTGACCTTGCGTAACTGAAACCTAGAAAGCAAAACCACAGACGAGGGGAGCTACTGTCTATACTGTCAATGATAACAAGATTGCCAAACACTGCCGAGCGCCTTTACTACCAAAAGGTGTTGTCTATTGTCAAATTGCACTCTCCTAGCAAACTTGTGAGTTACAGATGTATGGTTTTGGTTGTTTTTTTTTTTTTTTTTTTTTTTTTTTGAGACAGAGTCTCGCTCTGTCGCCCAGACTAGAGTGAGTGCCGTGGCGTCAGCCTCGCTCACAGCAACCTCAGACTCCTGGGCTCAGGCGATCCTCCTGCCTCAGCCTCCCTCCCGAGTAGCTGGGACTACAGGCATGCGCCACCACGCCCGGCTGATTTTTTCTATATATATTTTTAGTTGACCAATTAATTTCTTTCTATATTATAGTAGAGACGGGGGTCTCGCTCTTGCTCAGGCTGGTTTCGAACTCCTGACCTCGAGCGATCCTCCCGCCTCGGCCTCCCAGAGTGCTGGGATGCTGTACAGGCGTGAGCCACCGCGCCCGGCCAAAAAAAAAAATGTATATTCTTAAACCAATTTGTAGGCAGAAATTGAGATACTAAGGGCAGATTGTAACCAGTAGAAAAACTGTATTGAGAATTGTAGTCTTTCATTTTTTATTTCCCAGAAACTTTTACAACAGGCATCTAGTAATTTTTCAATCTTACACATAAAAATGTATTTGCTGGTTTACAGATTAAAGTATTCATTTTAATGACTTTCATTTTAATGAATCACGTAACTCGTAGATGTAATAAAATAATGTTCTTGTGTTTAAAACCTCTGTAATACACTTGGTAGTACTTAGAACAGACTAAAAATGCTGACTCTTGATCTGAAGGTTCAAGAGATTAAATGCAGGGCCAGGCGCGGTGGCTCACGCCTGTCATCCCAGCACTCTGGGAGGCCGAAGCAGGCGGATTGCTCGGGCTCAGGAGTTCGAAACCAGCCTGAGCAAGAGCGAGACCCCCGTCTCTACTGCAAATAGAAAGAAATTAATTGGCCAACTAAAAATATATATACAAAAGATCAGCCGAGCGTGGTGGTCCCAGCTACTCGGGAGGGAGGCTGAGGCAGGAGGATCGCTGGAGCCCAAGAGTCTGAGGTTGCTGTGAGCAAGGCTGACGCCACGGCACTCAACTCTAGCCAGGCTGACAGAGTGAGACTCTGTCTCAAAGAAACAAAGACAAACCAGGCGATGCATTTAGGTACCCACGCCGAGATGACAGAGGGCTGGACCCCACCTGGGTCGTCCCAGGGCCTGGGGACCAGACAGAGGCCCGGAGGGCAGGTCTGGGGTCAGAGGACCTGGGCTCAGCCCCGAGGGTATGCGGGCACTCAGCAGCTGTGTGGGGAAAGCCCCCAGTGTCTCCAAGCCTCGAGCCTCGGTTCCCTGAGAACGGGGTTAAGAGTAGCACGGGCCCCACCGCCTGCCGTGAGGACGAGGACGGAGCGAGTTAGCTCACGTGCAAACGGCTCTGGCCCCTGGCGCTCAGGCAGCGCACCTGAGCCCTGCGTCCTCAGGTGTGTGCCCGTCACCGCGCGTGCCCGCTCGGCCCCAGCCCCACTCCGCGCCCTGCTGCCTCCGTGAGCTGGCTGCTGTCTTTTATTTTTATCTTTTTTAAGTTTTCTCTTTTTTTTTTTTCTTTTTGCTCAAGGAACTGAAATCTCTTTTTTTTCTTTCTTTAATCTTTTATAAGTTTTCTTTCTTTTTTTTTCTTCTTGCTCAAGGAACTGAAATCTTTTTATCTTTCTTTTTTTTATCTTTTTTAATTTTTCTGTTTTTTTCTTTTTGCTCAAGAAACTGAAATCTTTCTTTTCTTATCTTTTTTAAGTTTTCTTTTCTTTTTGTGCAAAAAACTGAAACCTTTTTTCTTTCTTTTTTTATCTTTTTTAAGTTTTTTTTTTTTTCTTTTTGTTCAAGGAACTGAAGTCTTTTTTTTCTTTGTTTTTGTTATCTTTTTTAAGTTTTCTTTTTGCTCAAGAAACAAATCTTTTTTTAATCTTTTTTAAGTTTTCTTTTTTTTCTTTTTGCTCAAGAAACTGAAACCTATCTTTTTTTCTTTCTATTTTTTTATGTTTTTAAATTTTTTTTTCTTTACATTTGCTGTTTTCATCAGAACACTCTGCAGTCTCAAAATATGCAAACTCAGCTCCCGAGATCTTAGCAAATACAAGGCATGATATCTTCGAGTTCCTCTTTTAGCAGGTTCTACAGAAATACCCCGGGCTTTGCTAACCTTTGTTTCACTTCCTCAAATCACTTCTCACTTCTCCTTTCTTCCTAATGTCAGCCTTGTTTTACTAAGATTCTTTTTTTTTTTACTGTATCAATAATTATTTTTTTCACTTTTTTTTATTTCAGCATATTATGGGAGTACAAATGTCAAGGTTACGTATATTGCTCATTCCCCCCACCCCCTCTACTAAGATTGTTTCTAAGCGAGAAACTTTCTTTGTTGTCATTGAGGATTTTTTCTGTTTTGTTTGTTTGGTGGTGGTATTGTGATTGATGGCACATTCTTTTTTTTTTTTTTTTTTTTTTTTTTTTTTTGAGACAGAGTCTCACTCTGTTGCCCAGGCTAGAGTGAGTGCCGTGGCGTCAGCCTCGCTCACAGCAACCTCCAACTCCTGGGCTCAAGCAATCCTACTACCTCAGCCTCCCGAGTAGCTGGGACTACAGGCATGCACCACCACGCCCGGCTCATTTTTTCTACATGTTTTTAGTTGGCCAATTAATTTCTTTCTATTTTTGGTAGAGACAGGGTCTCGCTCTTGCTCAGGCTGGTTTCCCGAACTCCGGACCTTGAGCGATCCTCCAGCCTCGGGCTCCTAGAGTGCTAGGATTATAAGATGGCACATTCTTTAACCATGAGCAAACACAACTTGGGTCGTCCAGTGGGTGAAAAATATCTCAATTCACGTTGCTTCTACCATGTGCTTCTCAACAAGTTTGCCTTGAGGTTGTCAGATTTCATAATTACGGTCAATTTTCAATTATCCACATAAATAAAAAATCTGCCAGTACAAATAATAGAAAAGTACAGATTCCAAAACTGTGGTTAGCCATACAGCAGAGTTGAGCCAAGCTTCTGTATATACCAAGCAGCAATGCTAACTGGGTTAGAGGAATTTAGCCACTCTATAATCTTCCACCCCATCCTTTGATGTGAATACTTGACATTTTCTCAATCTTACATAAAGTGCTAAGAAATTACAACTTCAGGCCAGGCGCGGTGGCTCACGCCTGTAATCCCGGCACTCTGGGAGGCCGAGGCGGGAGGATCGCTCGAGGTCAGGAGTTCGAGACCAGCCTGAGCAAGAACGAGACCCCCGTCTCTACTATAAATAGAAAGAAATTAGCCAAACAACTAAAGATATATATATCTATATAAATTAGCCGGGCACGGTGGTGCATGCCTGTAGTCCCAGCTACTTGAGAGGCTGAGACAGTAGGATTGCTTGAGGTCAGGAGCTCCAGATCAGCCTGAGCAAGAGTGAGACTCCATCTCTACTAAAAATAGAAAAATTAGCCGGGCGTGGTGGCGCATGCCTGTAGTCCCAGCTACCAAGGAGACTGAGGCAGGAGGATCGCTTGAGCCCAGGAGTCTGAGGTTGCTGTGCGCTAGGCTAACGCCACAGCACTTTAGCCTGGGCGACAGAGTGAGACTCTGTCTCAAAAAAGATATATATAAATGACCTTTTAATTACCAATCATGAGTCAACAAGAATCTTAGAAATTTCTGGGTGACACTTATTGTTAAGGAAGTCAAATATCCTGACTTTCAGATGATTACGCCTGTAGTGGCAGCAGCCAAGGGCTTGAAAATGAACAGAAAATAAAAGGGAGAAGCATAAAGGACTTAATTGCTGTAGAATGCATGAAATATCTCCTGCTGTTCTTCATTCATGTACGCTGTACAAGTTGCCTACAGCTTATATTACAAACTATACCAAATCTTAGTGGATTAAAACAACAAACAGCGCGCCAGGGCCCAGTGGCTCTCACCTGTAATCCCAGCACTGTGGGAGGCCAAAGCGGGAGGATCCTTTGAGCTCAGGAGTTTGAGACCAGCCTGAGCAAGAGCGAGACCCCGTCTCTGCTATAAATAGAAAGAAATTAATTGGCCAACTAAAAATACATAGAAAAAAGTGCAGCCGGGCGTGGTGGCGCATGCCTGTAGTCCCAGCTACCAGGGAGGCTGAGGCAGGAGGATCGCTTGAGCCCAGGAGTCGGAGGTTGCTGTGAGCGAGGCTGACGCCACGGCACTCACTCTAGCCTGGGCGACAGTGTGAGTCTCTGTCTCAAAAAAATAAAGTACAAATGACCTTTTAATTAACAATCATGAGTCAACGAGAATCTTAGAAATTTCTTGGTGAAGCTGATTGTTGAGGAAGTGAAACATCCTGGCTTTCAGATGATTAACGCCTACAGTGGCAGAAGCCAAGGGCTTGAAGATGAACGGGAAATAAAAGGGAGAGGCATAAAGTACCTAATTGACCAGGGACAGCTCAGAAGCTACACCCTCCGTTTTCCTCCTCCTGAGTGACAGAGCCCTGCCTTCAACCCCCTACTCGCCGGACTGTTGAGAATTTTTTTATTTTAGCGTACTATGAGACTGTTGAGAATTTAAGCAAATATTTTCTACAGCCTAACCTCAGAGTTGATTTTCCTGTAATGAAAGGCTCTCAGCAGCAGCGGTGAGAGATCAAAAACATAAACAGGGTGATCTAGCAACGGCGAAAGAAAACAGACTGTTTGCAACACCAGGTGGCAAAGCAGATGGCATTGGTTATAGGAAGCAGTGGCATTCGTTAGGAGAGCGGCAATCTTAGCTTTGGCTGAGAAAGGTTTCCAGGAATGTGGGGTGTACACAGGCAAAGCTGTCTGTACCCCCAGCCCTGCTCGTCCCAGCAAAACTTGAAGGTTTTGTAGTAGAACTAGCCACAAGTTACGAGAATTTCGAAAACTGAGGCTATCTGGCTTTATCTGAAGCCCCTTGTTTTCATTTACGTTGAGAAAAACAAAACAGGCCGGGCACGGTGGCTCACGCCTGTCATCCCAGCACTCTGGGAGGCCGAGGCGGGAGGATCGCTCCAGCTCAGGAGTTTGAGACCTTTCATTTACGTTGAGAAAAACAGTAACTGTAAGAGGCGCAGGAAAAGGTTTGAAGTCAATGTTGATGGATTACATTCTGGTGGGGAAAAAAAACTCACCTTTTCTTTAAAAAATTGTATTCTTTATTTTTATTTAATTTGTTTTAAATATATATATGTATGTATATATATATATAGTTTTTCCATGCTAGTAAGGTTGATTTTTTTGTTTTTTTGAGATAGTGTCTCGCTCTCTTGTTCTGGCTGGAGTGCCGTGGCGTCAGCCTAGCTCATTGCAACCTCCAACTCCTGGGCTCAAGCGATCCTCCTGCCTCAGCCTCCCTCCCGAGTAGCTGGGACTACAGGCAGGCGCCACCACCATGCTGGGCTAATTTTTCTATTTTTAGTAAAGACTGCGTCTGGCAAGACCAACTCCTGACCTTGAGCGATCCTCCCGCCTTGGCCTCCCAAAGTTCTGGGATTACAGGCATGAGCTACCTTGCCAGCCCTAGTCCAGCATTTTTACCACTTTTAACACCTTGAACAAATCCTGACTAATCATGCGTTTGGTTTCCAATGTATAGAAATGAGGATAAAGAAATTTCCTTGACAAAGGTCCATCTCTTGAATGTTTTATGCTGTCAACACATTTGAGCCTTTCAGCTAATTGTAGTTAACTCAAGAGATGTGATCTGGCCAGGCACGGTGGCTCACGCCTGTGATCCTAGCATTTTGGGAGGCTTAGGCTAGAGGATCGCTCAAGGTCATGAGTTCGAAACCAGCCTGAGCAAGAGCGAGACCCCCCCCCCCCCGTCTCTACCATGAATGGAAGGAAATTAATCGGCCAACTAAAAATATATAGAAAAAATCAGCCGGGCGTGGTGGCGCATGCCTGTAGTCCCAGCTACTCGGGAGGAGGCTGAGGCAGGAGGATCGCTTGAGCCCAGGAGTCTGAGGTTGCTGTGAGCGAGGCTGACGCCATGGCACTCACTCTAGCCTGGGCAACAGAGCGAGACTCTGTCTCAAAAAAAAAAAAAAAAAAAAGATAAGGGCCAGCCAACTTTTTAAAGGCAACAGCCAACGTCGAGTTTTGTTTTCAAGTAGGGGAAAGTATGACTGACTGCTTGTAATCATTTCCGAGTGAACGTTTCCTCTTTTTCTCAGCGAGCCCGAATGTGGAGCTTTTTGAAATATTAACTTGTCAGCATTTCAGGAAACATTTTTTTTTTTTATAAGTAGGAGGTAAAAGGATAAAAGGTTACTGACCCTGCAGCTATATGGCTGAAGTTTGCTGTTTTTGGAAAGAAAGTCTGTAATAGTTTGTTTGTTTTTTTTTTTTAAACTTTTAATTTGGAAATTCATAGTTAACAGAAAAGCTGCTTGCATAACACAAAGAACCGTACACAGTCAGGCCTTAGTATCCACGGGTTCCACACCGTGGATTCAGTCAACCCTGGACTGAAAACATGTGGGAAAATAACTGCATCTGTACTGAACGTGTACAGAATTTTTTCTCATCATTATTCCCTAAGCGACACAGTATAACAATTATTTACGTAGCATTTACATCGTGTTAGGTATTATGAGTGATCCGGAGATGGGTTAAGGACTACGGCAGGATATACATAGGGTACATGCAAATACTATGCCTAATTAAAAGAAATCCCCATTTACAGAGGCATCAAAAAAAAAAAAAAGGATAAAATATTTAGGAATAGACCACATAAAAATTGTTGAATATAAAACTAAAGACCGGCCGGGTGCGGTGGCTCATGCATGTCATCCCAGCACTCTGGGAGGCCGAGGAGGGAGGATCGCTCAAGTTTAGGAGTTCGAGACCAGCCTGAGCAAGAACGAGACCCCGTCTCTACTAAAAAATAGAAAGAAATTAATTGGCCAACTAAAAACATATATAGAAAAAAATGAGCCGGGCATGGTGGCGCATGCCTGTGGTCCCAGCTACTCGGGAGGCTGAGGCAGGAAGATCGCTTGAGCCCAGGAGTCGGAGGTTGCTGTGAGCGAGGCTGACGCCACGGCACTCACTCTAGCCTGGGCAACAGAGTGAGAATCTGTCTCAAAAAAAAAAAAAAAAAAACTTTGGGGAAAAAAATTGCACTTGTGCTGAATGTTTATAGACTTTTTTCTCGTCATTATTCCCTGAGCAACACAGTATAACAATTATTTACGTAGCATTTACATCGTGTTAGGTATTATGAGTGATCTGGAGATGGGTTAAGGACTACGGCAGGGTATACGTAGGGTACATGCAAATACTATGCCTAATTAAAAGAAATGCCCATTTACAGGGGCATCAAAAAAAAAATTCAATATGAGCAAAAAAGGAAAAGGGAAAAATAAGTATTAAAATGTATTAAAGGGAAATAATTTTTTTAAGTTATAAAAAAATAAAGGACAAAATATTTAGGAATGGACTACACAAACAATGTTCAATATCCATACAAAGGAAACTATAAAACATTCCCCAAAGACAACTGAAACAAATGGAAATATGTCCCTGGTTCTTGCGTCAAAACCAGCAAGACATCACTTCCCTACCACGATCTAAAGTTTTGTTTGTTTTTTGTTTTCAGTAACTCGTAGTGTATTTATAAAACGAAAAGCTCTCTATCAAAATACACTTTTCACTGGGAAAAAAATAAATAAAAGTGACAAATGGATCTACACAAAGCAAACGTGAACTTTGGCAGATTTCAGAGCAGGATATTCCGTCCCAAGCATATTTGCCCTTACTCCCCCAGAGCTGCTCAACTTCCGAGTTAAGAATCTCTAAAGTATTTTTTTATTTTTTTTTTTATTTTTTTTTTTTTGAGACAGAGTCTCACTTTGTTGTCCAGGCTAGAGTGAGTGCCGTGGCGTCAGCCTGGCTCACAGCAACCTCAATCTCCGGGGCTCAGCGATCCTCCTGCCTCAGCCTCCCGAGTAGCTGGGACTACAGGCATGCGCCACCATGCCCGGCTAATTTTTTGTATATATATTTTTAGTTGGTCAATTAATTTATTTCTATTTTTAGTAGAGACGAGGTCTCACTCTTGCTCAGGCTGGTTTCGAACTCCTAACCTTGAGCAATCCTCCCGCCTCGGCCTCCCAAAGTGCTAGGATTACAGGCGTGAGCCACCGCGCCCGGCCCAGTTATTTTTATTTATTTTTAATTTTTTTTGAAGAATCTCTAAAGTATTTTTTAACTGAGATTTCATTACGTTGACATTTGTTTCTCACTCCACATCATCTTCAGCCAGAGCTCTGAGCGCTTAACAATTCTCTGGCTAATTGTCGGGAGCTCAGTCAGAAGCATCTGGAACACTTGGTGGTGGAAGAGTTGGCTGCAACACCTGGAGCAACTGCTGCGGCTGTCCACGCGCAGCAACTGCGTTCGTGAGACGGTCCACACCCTTCTCCAACTCACCTTGAGCTACTAACTCTTCACTAACCTGCGTTTCTTCAAGGGAGAATTTCTGAGCAGCCTCAGCATCTTCAAGATCTGGTAACTCGGAAAGTCCAGCTCTCTCCTTGGCAAGCTTCTGTTTCTTTCTTCCTTCTCGAAGCCTGTTCTTTTTTTTTTTTTTTTTTTTTTTTGAGACAGAGTCTCGCTTTGTTGCCCAGGCTAGAGTGAGTGCCGTGGCTTCAGGCTAGCTCACAGCAGCCTCAAACTCCTGGGCTCGAGCAATCCTCCTGCCTCAGCCTCCTCCCGAGTAGCTGGGACTACAGGCATGCACCACCACGCCCGGCTCATTTTATATATACATATTAGTTGGTCAATTAATTTCTTTCTATTTATAGTAGAGACGGGGTCTCGCTCTTGCTCAGGCTGGTTTCGAACTCCTGACCTCGAGCAATCCGCCCGCCTCGGCCTCCCAGAGAGCTAGGATGACAGGCGTGAGCCACCGCGCCCGGCCTCGAAGCCTGTTCTTGAAGTTGGGGTCACTCCGTCTCTTCCGGCCCACCATCTTCTCTTTCTCCCTAGAACACGGAGTGTAGACGGCAGCGGCTTGGCGGGGACAGCGAAGGAAGAAGCGATTGGCCGCCAACCCTCCTCAGAGCGGGCAGAGCGGCTCAGTCCCCGACGCCCGCCAGCCTGGGACTCAGAAAAGCTAAAGTTTTAATGTGATCCCATAAAAACACTTTTCTCTGGAACTAGACAAGCTGATGTGAAATACAATTCCTATGGAAAAACAAACATCCTGGGATATCTGGGAAAATATAGCAAAGTCAGAGCTACAAAGAGCCACACCAGCTTTAAAAAGATAATGTGAGGCCTCGGAAATTAAAACCATATGATGTTCATGTAGGTTCCTGTAGGAAGAAAAAAAATATTAAAGTAAAGAAAATAAATAAAAAGAAAAATAGTTTTAAATAACTTAAAACATAAAAAAAAAAAAAGAATGTGATACTAGCACAGGCGTAATCAGACCGACCAATGAAATAGAATTAAAACCCAGAAATAGCCACCACTATATATGGACATCTCATAAATGAAAATGATGGGATTTGAAATCCCGGAGAGAAAGATGGACTTTTTTATTTATTCATTTATTTTTTTTGAGACAGAGTCTCTTTCTGTCGCCCGGGCTAGAGTGAGTGCCATGGCGTCAGCCTCACTCACAGCAACCTCCAACTCCTGGGCTCAAGCGATCCTCCTGCCTCAGCCTCCTCCCGAGTAGCTGGGACTACAGGCATGCGCCACCATGCCCGGCTCAATTTTTTATATATATTTTTAGTTGGCCAATTAATTTCTTTCTATTTTTAGTAGAGATGGGGTCTCGCTCTTGCTCAGGCTGGTCTTGAACTCCTAAACTTGAGCAATCCCCTCGCCTCAGCCTCCCGGAGTGCCAGGATGACAGGCGTGAGCCACCGCGCCCGGCCTATGCATCACGCTCTTTCACACACCAGGAATATTTACCCATTGAAAATCCCAAAGTGGCCAGGTATGGTGGCTCACGCCTGTCATCCCAGCACTCTGGGAGGCTGAGGCGGGCGGATCGCTCAAGGTCAGGAGTTCGAGACCAGCCTGAGCAAGAGCGAGACCCCGTCTCTACTAAAAATAGAAAGAAATTAATTAGCCAACTAATATATATAGAAAAAATGAGCTGGGCATGGTGGCGCATGCCTGTAGTCCCAGCTACTCGGGAGGAGGCTGAGGCAGGAGGATCGCTTGAGCCCAGGAGATTGAGGTTGCTGTGAGCGAGGCTGATGCCACGGCACTCACTCCAGCCCAGGCAACAAAGCAAGACTCTGTCTCAAAAAAAAAACAAGAAAATCCCAAAGCTATGTGAGTTTGCTGATATCCAAGAATACACGACGCCAACTCAGTCTGTTAGGAAAAAACGGAATCCTGCCTCTCTTAGGACGAGGATGTCATGGATGACAAAGGCCGAGCCACTTTCAAAGCCGGGTTCCCCCACTGCCGAGGGAAAGGGGAAGGAAGCGGAAAGGCGGAGGGACGGAGCACGGGTTCCACTCCGGAAATGACCCCGAGGGGCGTCGGGCCCCGCCAGGAAGAGGAGAGGAAGATAAAAGAGCCGGGAGCTGGGAACCGGAGGCCGAGGACAGCTGTGGGAGCACTGATGGCTCCCTCACCTTTGCCAGCTCTTCCTGGGTCCCTTCACGGTGGGGGGGGACACTCCCCACTCCCCACACCCGGGGGGGGGGAGGGGACTCAACATGCTGACAAGCGTCCGCTAGGCCCTCGGTGGCTCACGCCTGTCATCCCAGCACTCTGGGAGGCCGAGGAGGGAGGATCACCTGAGGTCAGGAGTTGGAAACCAGCCTGAGCAAGAGCGAGACCTCGTCTCTACTAAAAAAAAAAAAATATACATATATATATATATATATAAAGAAATTAGCTGGAAAACTAAAAATATATAGAAAGAAAAAAAATTAGCCGGGCATGGTGGCTCACGCCTGTAAGCCTAGCAGTCTGGGATGCCAAGGTGGGAGGATTGCTCAAGGTCAGGAGTTCTAAACCAGCCTGAGCAAGAGCGAGACCCCCGTCTCTACTAAAAATAGAAAGAAATTAATTGGCCAACTAACATATATATATAGAAAAAATGAGCCGGGCATGGTGGCGCATGCCTGTAGTCCCAGGTACTCTGGAGGGAGGCTGAGGCAGGAGGATCGCTTGAGCCCAGGAGTCTGAGGTTGCTGTGAGCGAGGCTGACGCCACGGCACTCACTCTAGCCTGGGCAACAAAGCGAGACTCTGTCTCAAAAAAAAAAAAAGAAATAATTATAGGAGAAGGGGGCAGGGGCGAAAAAAAAATAATAATTGTAGGATAAACCAGAGGGTTTTCCGACTTCTGGGTTGTTTGTAGGGGATAAAAGGCCCTCAGGCAGGGACCTCTCCCAGTTCCTTCCTCTGAGCCCTGCAAATGCTGCTTACACTTACAAAAATAATTCACTAGAGCTTGGCCTGAAATATGCAGCTATTTTGGTGGCTCTTAAATACCCATTTTTATGCTCAGCGGCACGCACTGAAATCTGGAGTGGAAATGACTCTTGCAAAAAAAAAACACATCCACTTTGAGTATGAATCACAGTTTGAATGAAGCCCAGAGCACCTGTTGTTTGCACCTTACCCTTTGGGACTCTACCTTCATGTCTAGGTTTCCACCAAAGGACACGGAACAGTAATTTGCACATACATGGTCCTCCATTAAATGAATAAATCCAACAATGCAATGGATCTCGTTAATTCCACTAAATTATATGCAGAAGCTGGATTTCGTTTTCTTTTAATTTTGGGGGGACACAGAGTCTCTCTCGGGCTAGAGTGCCGTGGCGTCAGCCTCACTCACAGCAACCTCCAACTCCTGGGCTCAAGCGATCCTCCTGCCTCAGCCTCCCGAGTAGCTGGGACTACAGGCACGCGCCACCACGCCCGGCTCATTTTTTTCTATATATTTCTAGTTGGCCAGTTAATTTCTTGCTATTTTTAGTAGAGACAGGGTCTCGCTCTTGCTCAGGCTGGTCTCGAACTCCTGTCCTTGAGCGATCCTCCCGCCTCGGCCTCCCAGAGCGCTGGGATTGCAGATGTGAGCCACCGCGCCTGGCCAGAAGCTGAGTTTCTAAGTTTCTTGTCCAGGCCCCTGGGACAGTGCGTCTACACCATGTGCCAGTGCTTAGCTTAGTGCCCGGCCTGTAATCGCTTTTGAATGTATCAGCGAATAAACAGGGCAGGGCCACGTCCAGCAATTAAATATTCACAAGCTCGTCAGAAACAATCTGATTCTGTCACATACATCATTTGGAAACTGCCTGTGTCAGCTTTTTAGGGCGCTTTTATTTTCATAATGAGAAGTCGCTTCTGTTGGAAGGGTAAACAGGAAACTATTATCTGCCCAGACCGAATGGCCTCCCAAAAGGGCCCTTTGGACTCTAATTAAAGAACAAAGCATCCAGCCTCATCAGATTGAACTCAGGAGTAACCTCTCTCTGTCTGTTTCATCTTGCAATTCTGATCAAGGAATCAGAGGGAACGGGCCAGGCAAAGCAGCTGTTTGAGGGATTTAATGAAGGGATTGGGTTGCACCCACGGCTCAGCAGCTGCTCGGGTTAAGGAGGATGGGACGGGCGCGGCGGCTCACGCCTGTCATCCCAGCACTCTGGGAGGCCGAGGCGGGAGGATCGCTCGAGGTCAGGAGTTGGAGACCAGCCTGAGCAAGAGTGAGACCCCGTCTCTACTATAAATAGAAAGAAATCAATTGGCCAACTAAAAATATATAGAAAAGGCCGGGCGCGGTGGCTCACGCCTGTCATCCCAGCACTCTGGGAGGCCGAGGCGGGAGGATCGCTCGAGGTCAGGAGTTCGAGACCAGCCTGAGCAAGAGCGAGACCCCTGTCTCTATTATAAATAGAAAGCAATTAATTGGCCAACTAAAAATATATAGAGAGAAAAAAATGAGCCGGGCGTGGTGGGGCATGCCTGTAGTCCCAGCTACTCGGGAGGAGGCTGAGGCAGGAGGATTGGTTGAGCCCAGGAGTTGGAGGTTGCTGTGAGCGAGGCTGACGCCACGGCACTCACTCTAGCCCGGGCGACAGAGTGAGACTCTGTCTCAAAACAAACAAACAAACAAACAAAAAACAAACCCAATTTCAGTTAGCTATAGTCATGTAAGAAAAGAAAAAAAAAAAAAAAAAAAAAGAAGGACGGGGCATTGCAGAGGCTGGGCAGCTAGCTGCTGGTTTTGCAGACTCTGAGATCTCATTCTGTCACTCGGCCAAGGAATGAGCTGTCAGCCTCTTCCCAGCCCGTCTTCTGGGTCTTCCCCTCGTGCCTGCTTTGAGCCTCGCCCCACCCAGACTCTATGACCAATCTAAGCCTCATCCTTTGTGAACTTGTTAGCAATGCAGAATCCCAAACCCCACCCCAAACCTTGTGGATTAGAATCCCCATTTCAGCAAGATCACCAGTCTGCACATTCAAATTTGTCACACGGCCGGGCGCGGTGGCTCACGCCTGTCGTCCTGCCACTCTGGGAGGCCGAAAGGGGAGGATCGTTGCAGCTCAGGAGTTCGAGACCAGCCGAAGCAAGAGCGAGACCCCCATCTCTACTAAAAATAGAAAGAAATTAATTGGAGAACTAAAAATATATAGAAAAAATTAGCCGGGCATGGTGGCGCATGCCTGTAGTCCCAGCTACTTGGGAGGAGGCTGAGGCAGGAGGATGGCTTGAGCCCAGGAGTTGGAGGTTGCTGTGAGCGAGGCTGACACCACGGCACTCACTCTAGCCTGGGCAACAGAGTGAGACTCTGTCTCAAAAAAAGAAAAAAAAAGAAAAAAGAAATCCTGCTAGGGCTTGTTTTATGGGGAGGGCTTATTTTCGGGGAAACGCGGTACTTGTCATCGGCTGTTCTCTGAGGTTTCTACATTTATTGCTGCTCCTGGCTTCCTCTCCGGGCCACCCTAGTGGCGGCCAGCCTCTCGGGGTTCTCTCTGCCCCTCTTGTCCCCTGTGTGGAGCTATCTCCAGTGCTCAGGTTATGACCCATGACCAGGCCTGGGGACAGATAAGGCTGATCTTGCAGCCTCTGAGGATGTCATACCCACTCAGATCCACACGCAAATGCAAACGCAATTTCTTTTCTTTTTTTTTTTTTTCTTTTTTTGAGACAGAGTCTCGCTGTGTTGCCCGGGCTAGAGTGAGTGCCGTGGCGTCAGCCTCACTCACAGCAACCTCCAACTCCTGGGCTGGAGCGATCCTCCTGCCTCAGCCTCCTCCCGAGCAGCTGGGACTACAGGCATGCGCCACCAGGCCCGGGTCATTTTTTCTATATATTTTTAGTTGGCCAATTAATTTCTTTCTATTTATAGTACAGACAGGGTCTCCCTCTTGCTTAGGCTGGTCTCGAACTCCTGAGCTCCAGTGATCCTCCCACCTTGGTCTCCAGAGTGCTAGGGTTACAGGCATGCACCATCGTGCCCAGCTACTTTTTTCTATTTTTTTAGTTGTCTGGCTAATTTCTTTCTATTTTTTTTTTTAGTAGAGACAGGGTCTCCCTTTTGCTCAGGCTGGTTTTGAACTCCTGACCTTGAGCGATCCTCCTGCCTGGGCCTCCCAGAGTGCTGGCATGACAGGCATAAGCCACCATGCCTGCCTATGGATTTGAATCTCAATGAAATGGGAAGCTTCTTGGGAAGGGAGGGTTTTTGGTGGGGTTTTTTTGTCTTTTTTGAGAAACAGTCTCGCTTTGTTGCCCGGGCTAGAGTGAATGCCGTGGCGTCAGCCTAGCTCACAGCAACCCCCATCTCTACTGGCGGCCAACTCCTGGGCTCAAGCGATCCTCCTGCCTTAGCCTCCTCCCCCCCCCCAGTAGCTGGGACTACAGGCATGCGCCACCATGCCCGGCTAATTTTTTCTATATATTTTTAGTTGGCCAATTAATTTGGTTCTATTTATAGTAGAGACGGGGTCTCGCTCTTTCTCAGGCTGGTCTCGAACTCCTGAGCTCCAGTGATCCACCCACCTCGGCCTCCCAGAGTGCTGGGATGACAGGCGTGAGCCACCTCGCCCGGCTACTTTTTTCTATATATTTTTAGTTGTCTGGCTAATTTCTTTCTATTTTTTTAGTGCAGACGGGGTCTTGCTCTTGCTCAGGCTGGTCTCTAACTCCTGACCTTTTTTTGTTGTTGTTGTGGTTGTTATTGATCAAATTTATATTTCTAAATTTTAATTGTCTTCTTCTATCTTATCAAAATCCTGTGCGTGAGATAACTCCTGCCCTCGAGCGATCCTCCCACCTCGGCCTCCCAGAGTGCTGGGACGACAGGCGTGAGCCACCACGGTCCCGGCCTGTAGATTTGAATCTCAGTGAGATGGGAAGGGAGGTTTTTGTGCAGAAAGAGGATAAAGTTGCCGCATGTTTGTAAACTGATGCTCGTGGTCCCCTAGGGAGATCAGCAACCTTGGTCTGTCTGGGACTCAGGGGTTACACCTGGATCCCCCAGACGTCCGGTGCCGAAACTGGGATTGTCCTGCACAGAGCGGAACAGAGGTTCTTACCTCTATGGTTGCTCACATAGAGGTAAGAACAGGTGTAGCGGGAGTTCATGGAAAGTCCTGTTTAACTGCTTTGAGCATTGCCAAGCGAGAAAGGGCAGCCCTCCCTCAGTGCATTCAGGCCATTGCTCAGCACTTCAGTTACCTGAAATCCAGGGTTTTGCAACGTGAGGACGTTACAGGCAGTAGCCGCAGTTCCTGTTCCGGAGGGGCTGAGGCTGGCAGGACAGAAACATGACTACATACGAGGAAACCAACGTGAGATGCATGTCATGTGGTTGTTTTGAGACAGAGTCTCACTCTGTCGCCCGGGCTACCGTGAGTGCCGGGGCGTCAGCCTCGCTCACAGCAACCTCAGACTCCTGGGCTCAAGCGATCCTCCTGCCTCAGCCTCCTCCCGAGTAGCTGGGACTACAGGCACGCGCCACCATGCCCGGCTCATTTTTTCTATATGTTTTTATTGGGCCAATTAATTTCTTTATTTTTTTTTCTATTTTTAGTTGACCAATTAATTTTATTATTATTATTATTTTTAGTAGAGACGGGGTCTCGCTCTTGCTCAGGCTGGTCTCGAACTCCCGAGCTCAAACGATCCTCCCGCCTTGGCCTCCCAGAGTGCTAGGGTGACAGGCGTGAGCCACCGTGCCCAGCCCGGTGTCCTCAATTCTGAAAGGGGCAAGTGAGTTTTCAGTTTTGAGCACTTGTTGATTTGCCCAAGTTCCTGTGTTAGAAAGCTGTCTTCTGGGAAAACAGTATTAATAATAATCAGAATTTTGTGGGGGGGGGCGGGGAGGGCATGGACAATATAACCTTAACATTTATACCCCCATAATATGCTAAAATAAAAAGAAAATAAATATCAGACTACATGAACTACAACCTGTGGGAAATTTTAATAAATATATTTATATAAAAATAATTTTAAAATAATGAAATAAATAAATAAAAATAAGTAAAAAAAATAATCAGAATTTTTAAAAAATTTCTTGGTAGTTCAAAGTACTTTACGTCTACATCCTTCCCATATTAGCATGAAATGCCTGAGAATGCAACAGTTTCCATAAATGAGTGAGAACGAGTGTGAAACGTCATTCCATTCAGACGCCCAATAATGCAAGATCAGAGATGTAATTACTGCTGAAAAGTACAAGTTAGAAAGTATCCTTTTTTCTGGGCCACAGTTTTGTTTTGTTTTGTTTTTTTCATTTTATAAACTGGATCCTAAAGAGAAGGGACTCGTGAACTTTTCTGCCTCTTAAAGTTCTAAATATATATGATTAATAAGAAAAACACCGAAGGAAATGAAAATAGCCTCACATCCTATACTTCCTGACATCCTCTTTTTATTTTGTAAAGTTTCCTGTCATTATTTTCCAGTGCATTTATTTTTAAGGAAGTTTCTTTTGCAAGAAGAGAGAGACAAGAACCCCGTCCTTCCCCCCACACATGCTCCTCTGTGATTTGGAAGTTCGTTTTGCCCTATCATTCCACAATTAGGCGCCGTGGCCTACCTCAAGATGGACAGGACGGGAGAGGTGGCTCACGCCTGTCATCCCAGCACTCTGGGAGGCCGAGGAGGGCGGATCGCTCAAGGTCAGGAGTTCAAAACCAGCCTGAGCAAGAGCGAGACCCCGTCTCTACTAAAAATAGAAAGAAATTAATCGGCCAACTAAAAATATATGGAAAAAGTTAGCGGGGCATGGTGGCGCATGCCTGTAGTCCCAGCTACTCGGGAGGAGGCTGAGGCAAGAGGTTCACTTGAGCCCAGGAGTTGGAGGTTGCTGACGCCACGGCACTCACTCTAGCCCGGGGGACAGAGTGAGACTCTGTCTCAAAAAAAAAAAAAAAAAGAAAAAAATGGGCACACAGGTTGGGAGGCCATGGAGAGAACCCCCAACACTACAGAGAAAGCAAGAAGTGCCAAGTCCTAGGTCTCTGCATTTATGCATTGAAGGACTGATGAGATAAACATGTCATGATTAGCACCAGTTATTGTTGTTAGTAACTACTGTGTTTCTCCGAAAATAAGTCCTACCCATACAATAAGCCCCAGCAGGATGTCTAAGCACATGCGCAATAGAAGCCCTACCCCGAAAATCAGCCCTAGTTGTGGGCGTGGCTATGAAAATCAGCCCTAGTTGTGGGCGTGGCTATGAAAATCAGCCCTAGTTGTGGGCGTGGCTATGAAAATCAGCCCTAGTTGTGGGCGTGGCTATGAAAATCAGCCCTAGTGACGGGCGTGGCTATGAAAATCAGCTCCCGTGACGGGCGTGGCTATGAAAGTCAGCCCTAGTGGTGGGCGTGGCTATGAAAATCAGCCCTGGTGACGGGCGTGGCTGCGCAGCGCATCTGCACAACCCATGCGTGTCGTCGCGGAGCGGGAAAGAACACGAGCAGCCCTTCTCATCCGCCCCGTGAGAGCTCTAGTGCTCAACAGGAGAGATCGGGGCTGGTGGCTCTAAAGGAAACAGAGTCGCAAGACATTCAGGATGGGATTCGGGGTCTGGAGAGTGAGGATGATGTTCCAGAAGAAGACGACCTCACTCTATTTGAATCAATGGAGATGGTTGTACCGTACTTAAAAAGAAATAACACATCCCCTGAAAATAGCCCTAGGGTGTCTTCTGGAGGAAAGATAAATAGAAGACCCTGTCTTTTTTTCGGGGAAACACGGTCCCATTTATTTGTTGATCTATTGCTAGGAACTGTCACTTTGCTAAATGCTTCATATACACACACAGAGAACAAATTTGTCATATGCCTGTGATTCTTTTTTTAATTTCTATTTTTTAAGAGATGGGAATCTCTCTATGTTGCCCAGGCTGGTCTTGAACTCCTGGCCTCAGGGATCCTCCTACCTTGGCCTCTCAAGTAGCTGGGATTATAGGAATGGGCCCCCATGCCCAAATGCCTATGATTATTTTTTTTATGGAGACAGAGTCTCACTCTGTCGCCCAGGCTAGAGTGAGTGACATGGCGTCAGCCTCACTCACAGCAACCTCCAACTCCTGGGCTCAAGTGATCTTCCTACCTCAGCCTCCCGGTGTAGCTGGGACTACAGGCATGCGCCACCATGCCCGGCTAATTTTTTCTATATGTTTTTAGTTGGCCAATTAAATTCTTAAAATTTTTAGTAGAGACAGGGTCTCGATCTTGCTCAGGCTGGTCTGAACTCTTGACCTTGAGCAATCCGCCCACCTCGGCCTCCCAGAGTGCTGGGATTACATGCGTGAGCCTCCACGCCCAGCCTGGCCACAGTGTTTTGAGGGTTCCTTTATGGAAAGCCAGCGTGAACCCTCAGCCCACCGTGGCTCAGATCTGTGCTTGGGTTTCATGGCCACCACGGATCACTTCCCCACCCTGGAGAATTACAGCTCAGTGGTTTTAACTCTGTCCCCAGGGGAGTGTTGAGCAAGATGAAAAAGCATGCCAGGGCACTAATCGATCCTTTCTGGAAAGAGGAACATTTCAGGAAAATTACACAAAACATAGAAAAAGCCTTAGCTTGCAATCCTGTTTGTTGCAAAGTTTGAACCGTCGCTTCTCCTCCCAGCTTAGACAAACACCGAGCAGGAAGCTCTGAACAGGAAAGAAAAGAAAAAACAGAAAATTCTGTCCAGAGCCACAGAAGACAATAAGCAGCTCACGATGATGGTCATTGTGACTTAATTGCCGATTTGAGCAAAAATGAAGGCAGCTGTTTCTTTAACCCTTTCCAACTGATCTGATTATTTGCACAAGTTCTACAGTGGGGACTCACCACGTTTCCCCGAAAATAAGACAGGGTCTTCTATTTATTTTTCCTCAAGAAGACACCCCATGGCTTATTTCAGGGGGTGTGTTATTTTTTTTTTTAAGTACAGTACAACCATCTGCATTGATTCAAACAGAGTGAAGTCGTCTTCTTCTGGAACATCATCCTCACTCTCCAGACCCCGAATCCCATCCTGAATGTCCTGCGACTCTGTTTCCTTTAGAGCCACCGGCCCCCCGATCTCTCCTGTCGAGCACTAGAGCTCTCACGGGTCGGATGAGAAGGGCTGCTTGTGTTCTTTCCCGCTCCGAGATGACACGCATGGGTTGTGCAGATGTGCTGCGCAGCCACGCCCGTCACTAGGGCTGATTTTCATAGCCACGCCCACCACTAGGGCTGATTTTCATAGCCACGCCCATCACCAGGGCTGATTTTCATAGCCACGCCCACCACCAGGGCTGATTTTCATAGCCACGCCCACCACTAGGGCTGATTTTCATAGCCATGCCTATCACTAGGGCTGATTTTCAGGGTAGGGCTTCTATTGTGCACGTGCTCAGACATCCTGCTGGGGCTTATTTCACAGGAAGGTCTTATTTTCTGGGGGAAAAACGGCACCTAACAGCTCTCGAAATCCCGCCTGACAAACTAAAAATTGGAGCATGATTTTTCAAAGTTATTTCAAAGCTCAGCTAAAACCCAGAACAGTTTAACTAGCATCCCCTTGTTCCCTGGCTACAATGAGCAGATAAATTGCTCTCCCTGGGATCTCCACTGATGGAAACACACAGGGAAAAACGGCACTCGTAGCTCATTCACTGGTGTTTGTAAACATCTCCTGGATTCTGAAAATTATGCTTTTTATGTGGACTTTGCGATTTTTTTTTTTAAGACTGTCTCAAAAAATAAAAACAAAGTTTCACTTTATTGCAAAGGCTAGAGTGAGTGCTGTGGCGTCAGCCTCGCTCACAGCAACCTCAGACTCCTGGGCTCAAGCGATCCTCCTGCCTCAGCCTCCCGAGTAGCTGGGACTACAGGCATGCGCCACCACGCCCGGCTCATTTTTTCTATATATATTTTTAGTTGGCCAATTAATTTCTTTCTATTTATAGTAGAGACGGGGTCTCGCTCTTGCTCAGGCTGGTTTTGAACTCCTGACCTCGAGCGATCCTCCCGCCTCGGCCTCCCAGAGTGCTGGAATGACAGGCGTGAACCACCGCACTGGGCCCGGGATTTCTTTTTATCTGGCAAATTTTGTTATCATTGTCCTTCTTTCTTTCTCCTCTGCTGCACGATTTCAACTCTCGGCTGTCTGTTAATTGATGCACTGGTACCATCCCATAACAGTGTCAGCCCAAATTTATTAGCTGAGTTTGCTGCCATAGCAACCAACCGAAAATATTATAGGACTTCCCCCAGGAGTCCAGACTGAACAAGAGTCCGTTGCTGCTTTTTTCCGTTTCAATGTTTGTCTACCCCAACAGGAGCTGGGAGGAATTGAGAAAATACCTTTCTTCTGTGAATAGACATAATGAACGAGGTCAAATTCTAGGCCTCATTTTTTTTTTTATGTGCCCTGATTATTAATTATCCCACTCTGAGGAATGATTGATCCCATTTACCTGGAAAATAAGTCACTTATGTTATTGCATTCTATTCTACTCTTCCTTGGCGTTGTTAAGATGAGTAAATTCTTTTGTTTTGTTTTGTTTTTTGAGACAGAGTCTCACTCTGTTGCCTAGGCTAGAGTGAGTGCCGTGGCGTCAGCCTCGCTCACAGCAACCTCAAACTCCTGGGCTCAAGCGATCCTCCTGCCTCAGCCTCCACCTGAGTAGCTGGGACTACAGGCATGCGCCACCGTGCCCGGCTGTTTTTTTCTATATATATATTTTTTAGTTGGCCGACGAATTTCTATTTTTAGTAGAAGCGGGGTCTCCCTCTTGCTCAGGCTGGTCTCCAACTCCTGACCTTGAGCGATCCTCCCTCCTCGGCCTCCTCATTTGCCCAGCTGATTGTCATCTCACTCTGATGAATGACTCATGCCATTTACCTTGAATAACTCACGTATGTTATCTCATTTTATTGTACTGTTCCTAACATTGGTGTTGTTAAGATGAGTAAACTCTCGTAATAGGTGGAGACTCAGTGAGTATTGATATGTTTGACTCAACAATTGCTTCTATAAAATATTTTAACATAATTTGAAATTTCAAAAGCTCCTTAGGATAATAACTGGCATTATAAAGAAGGTCTGGAGGCCGGGCGCGGTGGCTCACGCCTGTCATCCCAGCACTCTGGGAGGCCGAGGCGGGAGGATCGCTCGAGGTCAGGAGTTTGAGGTTGCTGTGAGCGAGGCTGACGCCACGGCACTCACTCTAGCCTGGGCAACAAAGTGAGACTTTGTCTCAAAAAAAAAAAAACAAAAAGAAGGTTGGGGACACCGATTCTTGTTCTCTTTTAATAGCCCTTCCAGATTGTAAATGCCATGAACTTAGGAGTACAATAGTCACTCCTAATTCTCAGGGGAGGCCAGAAACTGTGGACAGTACTGAACCATATACGCTGTGCTATTTCCATCTGATAACCTAGGAGGCTGTTGAGTGACTAATCGGCAGAGTCCACAGGGCAGATGACCTGGACTACGTGATTCATCTCCCAGGCAGGACAGAGGCAGACGGGCGAGAGTTCATCACACTCCTCAGAACAGCGTGCGACTTAAAACTTACGACCAGCCTGAGCAAGAGCGAGACCCCGTCGCTACTAAAAATGAAAAGAAATTACCTGGACAACTACAAATATATATAGAAAAAAATTAGCCGGGCGTGGTGGCGCATGCCTGTAGTCCCAGCTGCTTGGGAGGAGGCTGAGGCAGGAGGATTGCTCGAGCACAGGAGGTTGAGGCTGCTGTGAGCGAGGCTGACGCCACGGCACTCACTCTAGCCTGGGCGACAGAGTGAGACTCTGTCTCAAAAAATAAAATAAAATAAAAAAAAAATAAAAATAGAAAGCAATTATTTGGCCAACTAAAAATATATAGGCAAAATTAGCCAGATGCAGTAGCTCACGCCTGTCATCCCAGCACTCTGGGAGGCCGATGCGGGAGGATCGCTCGAGGTCAGGAGTTCGAAACCAGCCTGGGCAAGAGCGAGACCCCGTCTCTACTATAAATAGAAACAAATTAATTGGCCAACTAAAAATATATAGAAAAAAATTAGCCGGGCATGGTGGCGCATGCCTGTAGTCCCAGCTACTCGGGAGGAGGCTGAGGCAGGAGGATAGCTTGAGCCCAGGAGTCTGAGGTTGCTGTGAGCGAGGCTGACGCCACGGCACTCACTCTAGCCCTGGCGACAGAGCGAGACTCTGTCTCATAAAAAATAAATAAATGCAAAAGAGCTGAGCTGGTGCAAACGCGATGGCAACGGAGTAAGGGGTGTGGCATGAGCTCCCGGAAGCCCTGGAACCTGTTGTCGGGCTGAGATTTGGCGCATGGGGGGGGGGAATGGGCCCTGCTAGCACCAGGACGCCCAGAGCGCATCCTCTGTGCCCGGGCTGCTCACTCACTGGGACTCCTGCATTCTTTCTGGCAGAGTCATTTCCTGCCTAAACCTCTCCAAACTTTTTTTTTTCCTCGTTGGCCCAGAACAGGGAATTGCCTCTGTCCCCCAGAACATGAGATAATCTTGACCAAGGTAAGCCATTCTTGAGATAGTATCATGAGTCTCTCATGGAACAAAGGCAAAATAATTGAGATCTGCAGCTAGGAATTGTTGTTTTTTTTTTTTTTTTTTTTTTTTTGAGAGTCTCGCTCTGTCGCCCGGGCTAGAGTGAGTGCCGTGGCGTCAGCCTCGCTCACAGCAACCTCCGACTCCTGGGCTCAAGCGATCCTCCTGCCTCAGCCTCCTCCTGAGTAGCTGGGACTACAGGCATGCACCACCATGCCCGGCTCATTTTTTCTATGTATTTTTAGTTGGCCAATTAATTTCTTTCTATTTTTTTTTTTTTTTAGTAGAGACGGGGTCTCGCTCTTGCTCAGGCTGGTCTCGAACTCCTGACCTGGAGTGATCCTCCCGCCTCGGCCTCCCAGAGTGCTGGGATGACAGGCCTGAGCCACCGCGCCCGGCCTGCAGTTAGGACTTTGATTTGGAAGCGACCAACGGTCCTTACACCTGCCCAGACGGAGTCTGTCTCTGGCGTTTTTTGCCTGGGTCGAGTCTGTCCGCACCTGTGTGTGGGAGACTGGCTTTAATGTCTCCCTGCTTCTTTAAGACTGGGCCTCCCCCCCGGGCCTCCTGGCTCTTGGCAAGCAGCAGGCTGACTTCATGTGGTTACTCAGCATTTTGTGTCTTATTGAAATGCTGGGCTCTGCACAACCGGTTTGCAAAGTCCAAAGGTCCCCTGGGCGTGGGCAGAAGGGCGGCAGCCTCAGGAAGACAGAAGAGAAAAGGTTAGAGAGAGAGAGGAGGACAAGGGCCCTGTAGCCCCTGCCAGCTGCAGGCTCTCCTCCCCTTGCTCAGCATCCTGCCTGCTCCTGCCCCGGCACCCAAATGCTGCCTCGCCCAGCCGGGCACGGTGGCGCATGCCTGTAGTCCCAGCTACTCGGGAGGCTGAGGCAGGAGGATCGCTTGAGCCCAGGAGTCTGAGGTTGCTGTGAGTGAGGCTGACGCCACGGCACTCACTCTAGCCCGGGCGACAGAGCGAGACTCTGTCTCATAAAAAAAGAAAAAAGAAATGTTAACTAATCTTATCATCTGACAGTTTTTAGGGTTTGGTGGAGACATGGAACTAGAAATGGTCCCAGGATGGGTGTGGATGAGGCTAGACTAGAGAGGAGAGAGAATCTGGATCCTGAAAATACAGGTGAGGTTAAGCCACCTGGGGGAAAAAAAAAACAAAGAAAATATGAGCTGGAAAAGACAAAAAAATGAACTCACCGGAGTTGTTTTGTAGGGTGGATAATTTTAAGTAAAAAGAAGAAACTGGAACGAAAGTATCTCAGGCACCGTGTGAAAGGAAATGAAACTAAGTAGCAGTTAAAAAAAAAAAAAGGCAGCCAACAGTTGGTACGAAAATCAAAATGAAATTAAAAAGGAAAAACAAAACAATCTGCCAACAGTTGATACTTAAACAAAAATGAAATTTAAAAAAGCTGCCAGCCAGGCGTGGTGGCTCACACCTGTCATCCTAGCACTCTTAGAGGCCGAGGCGGGAGGATCACTGAAGGTCAGGAGTTCGAAACCAGCCTGAGCAAGAGCGGGGACCCCCGTCTCTACTATAAAAATAGAAAGAAATTAATTGGCCAACTAAAAATATATACATAAAAAAATTAGCCGGGCGTGGTGGCGCATGCCTGTAGTCCCAGCTACTACTCGGGAGGAGGCTGAGGCAGGAGGATCGCTTGAGCCCAGGAGTCTGAGGTTGCTGTGAGCGAGGCTGACGCCACGGCACTCACTCTAGCCTGGGCCACAAAGTGAGACCCTGCCTCAAAAAAAAAAAAAAAAAAGACGTCAAGATATGGTTACTCTTGGGGGAGTTATTGACTAAACGGGCTTGAAGGGTGGGTGCACAGGCTGGTTTTGGAGGTTTTGGGGGTGTTCAGTGTGTTAATCTAAGTGTTGATGACATCTTTATGTTGGATTTGCAAAAATCCATGAAAGTGTACACTTACTACTTATATCAGCACACACAAGTGTATACTTGTGCATCTTTCATTATGTATTTAATTCTTCAATAAAAAGTTTGAAATATTTGTGCATAATAGAAAATAGCAAAAGTCGCTGGAAATCATTGTGTTCACTCTCAGAAGGCATAGATAGCTGTTTTATGTCAGCTTTTTATTGGTACAGACAGTGATTTTTTTTTCTTGAGACAGAGTCTCACTCTGTCGCCCGGGCTAGAGTGAGTGCCGTGGCGTCAGCCTCGCTCACAGCAGCCTCCAACTCCTGGGCTCAAGAGATCCTCCTGCCTCAGCCTCCTCCCGAGTAGCTGGGACCACAGGCATGCGCCACCACGCCCGGCTATTTTTTTTTTCTATGTATTTTTAGTTGTCCAGCTAATTTCTTTCTATTTTTAGTAGAGACGGGGGAGTCTCGCTCTTGCTCAGGCTGGTCTCGAACTCCCGACCTCGAGCGAAACTCCCGCCTCGGCCTCCCAGAGCGCAGGGACATTTTTATTTATTTATTTATTTTTTTGCAGAGCCGAACCGCGGTGCCGTCTCAGCAAGGAATATTCATCACGGTGTCCGGGGTGGGTACCTTTTCAGGTTTGCAGAAGCAGGAAAAGCAGCAGGCGGAGGGGCGTGGGTTGGCAGGCACGGAATAGCGGCCACCAGGAAGCCAGCCGGCCGGCCGGGCGGCCCGTTTGGGCCCTGCAGCTACCGATGGAGGCCATGGGCTCCCCTGGCGACATTCGTAGTGCCCCATGCCAGGCCCTCCTCCGCCCAGGAGCTGAGAAATCTGGGCAACCCATTGTGCTTGCTCAAGTTGTACTTCATTGAAATTCTCCTCCGAGTGTCCCCTTTGTGGTCACAAGTTCCCTTTCTTGTCCGAGAGCCAAGACGGCGGCAAAGCTTAGCACGGCCCAGCGAGGCCTTCTGAACCGGTCCTGGCAAAGCCACCTCCAGTGGCCGGGGTGTCACAGCCGGCCCCGATCCATGGGCCTCCCCAAGTGGAGAGCAAGTTATTGTGTCTCTTTTGGCCTCTTTTCTTCCTCCCAACCCCAGGGTTACTTTTAAGCAAAAGGTTTCGAGTTTGTTTTTCAGGCTATTATATTCAAGGGAGGGCAAGCACTTTGGCACCGCTAGAAGATCAGTTCATTTGGAGACAAAGCCTCATTCTTCCTGAGTCTTTTCTTTTGGAGGATCACGGCAGAGGCCAGAAATACCGTGGTGGGGCGGCCCTGGAAGGAATTAATCTCAGTGTTGTTGTTCAGGCAGGGCTGGTCCTGGCTGCAGGCTCCTTTTTTTTTTTTTTGAGACAAGAGTCTCGCTCTGTCGCCCCGGGCTAGAGTGAGTGCCGTGGCGTCAGCCTCGCTCACAGCAACCTCCAACTCCTGGGCTCCAGCGATCCTCCTGCCTCAGCCTCCTCCTGAGTAGCTGAGACTACAGGCATGCGCCACCACGCCCGGCTAATTTTTTTCTGTATATCTTTTTAGTTCTCCAGCTAATTTCTTTCTATTTATAGTAGAGACAGGGGTCTCACTCTGGCTCAGGCTGGTCTCGAACTCCTGACCTCGAGCGATCCTCCCGCCTCGGCCTCCCAGAGTGCTGGGTTGACAAGCGTGAGCTGCCGCGCCCGGCCCAGAGAGACATTTCCCTGAAGAAAGAGGAAGGCAAAAGCAGCCCAGGAGGACGCCAATGTCCCCCCGCCAAAAGCTGTAACCGGGAAGAGATCTGTGGGGTTTCCCCATGGGGCTTTGCTCTGGGTGGATTCTGAGTTCTGGGAAAACTCGGACCTCCCAAGAAGGGTCCGGCAGCACCGAGCCCAGCTGTTCATAACCTGCACGCCCAGTCCCCGGGAGAAAGTGTGAGGAGAAAATCAACATGAACCGACTGGTGGCCACGGAAGGTCCCCACATTGAAATAATTAAGAGTAGACCAGACTGGGCATGGCGGCTCACACCTGTCATCCCAGCACTCTGGGAGGCCGAGGTGGGAGGATCGCTCGAGGTCAGGAGTTCGAGACCAGCCTGACCAAGAGCGAGACCTCGTCTCTAGTAAAAACAGAAAGAAATTAATTGGCCAACTAAAAATATATAGAAAAAATTAGCCGGGCGTGGTGGTGTATACCTGTAGTCCCAGCTACTCGGGAGGAGGCTGAGGCAGGAGGATCGCTTGAGCCCAGGAGTCGGAGGTTGCTGTGAGCGAGGCTGACGCCACGGCACTCACTCTAGCCTGGGCGACAGAGTCAGAGTCTGTCTAAAAAAAAAAAAAAATTAATAAATAAAGGCCAGCTGCGGTGGCTCACGCCTGCAATCCTAGCACTCTGGGAGCCTGAGGCGGGAGGATCGTTCGAGGCCAGGAGTTCAAGACCAGCCTGGGCAAGAGTGAGATCTCCTGTCTCTACTATAAACAGAAAGAAATTAGCCAAACCACTAAAAATATATAGAAAAAAATGAGCCGGGCGTGGTGGCGCATGCCTGTAGTCCCAGCTACTCGGGAGGAGGCTGAGGCAGGAGGATCGCTTGAGCCCAGGAGTCTGAGGTTGCTGTGAGTGAGGCTGACGCCACGGCACTCACTCTATCCCGGGCGACAGAGTGAGACTCTTGTCTCAAAAAAAAATTAATTAATTAATGAAATGTTCCGTGAAGAAGGAGTTCTCGGAGAAAATGGGATCACGACAAACATCTCGTAGGTGTTTCCAGGCGGTTTATATCTGGGCCGGTTACATCCTGGGCAGGTGAAGTAGGTTTTTGCCAAGGAGACACAAAGTCCACCTTGAACTTGACCTGCCACCTTGTGGAAATTAGAGGCAATAAGAAAAGCATCACACAGAAGTGGAAACATAATGTCAAAAAAAAAAAAAAAAGAAAAGAAAAGAAAAGAAAAGAAAAGTAAAAATATTTATAAAAAAAAAAAAGAAAAGTAAAAATATTTATAAAAAAAAAAGGAAAAAGAAAAGCAGCCCACGAATGTCACACTAACAATGATAACAGGATACAGTGTAACATTTGTCAAGGGCTGGGCAACGCACTGTGCCCAACACATTCAGATAATTAAATGAGGAGGCGTTTCCTCGTTTAATTATCAGAATAAGCCGGGCGCGGTGGCTCACGCCTGTCATCCCAGCACTCTGGGAGGCCGAGGCGGGAGGATCGCTCGAGGTCAGGAGTTCGAAACCAGCCTGAGCAAGAGTGAGACCCCGTCTCTACTACAAAACAGAAAGGAATTAATTGGCCAACTAATATATATATATATATAAAATGAGCCGGGCGTGGTGGCGCATGCCTGTAGTCCCAGCTACTCGGGAGGAGGCTGAGGCAGGAGGATCGCTTGAGCCCAGGAGTTGGAGGTTGCTGTGAGCTAGGCTGACACCACGACACTCACTCTAGCCTGGGCAACAGAGTGAGACTCTGTCTCAAGAAAAAGAAAAAGAAAAAGAAAAGTAGGCCGGGCGCAGTGGCTCAGGCACGTAATCCTAGCATTCTGAGAGGCTGAGGCGGGCGGATTGCTCGAGGTCAGGAGTTCAAAACCAGCCTGAGCAAGAGGGAGACCCCGCCTCTACTATAAATAAAAATAAATTAATTGGCCAACTAACATATATATAGAAAAAAATTAGCCGGGCATCGTGGTGCATGCCTGTAGTCCCAGCTACTCAGGAGGAGGCTGAGGCAGGAGGATCGCTTGAGCCCAGGGGTCTGAGGTTGCTGTGAGCGAGGCTGACGCCACGGCACTCACTCTAGCCCGGGCAACAAAGTGAGACACTTTGTCTCAAAAAAAAAAAAAAAAAAAAAAGAAAGAAAGAAATGCTGTCGTCATTGGGTTTTAAAGGGGGAAGTTGAAAAAATTTTTAAATTTTAAAATAAGAAAGAAAAATAACAAGTGCTCACTGGTTGGGTTGCCTCGAATGAACTAAAAATAACGTGAAATTTTAGGCAACCCGGGTTAAAAGCCAAGTTTCTTTCTGATGAAGTCTTTTGCATAGCAAATGTGATTATCTTCGTCCTCTAAGCTTTAGCCTCACGTATTAATAGTGTCTTTTCTGAACCAAGATCTTTTTTCGGCTGGCTTGGGGGAAAGAAACCTGATAAACATGTTCTTTGAAGATGTGGTTCATTTCACTTTTGTCTTTTTTTTTTTTTTTTTTTGAGACAGAGTCTCGCTTTCTTGCCCAGGCTAGAGTGAGTGCCGTGGCGTCAGCCTCACTCACGGCAACCTCCAACTCCTGGGCTCAAGCGATCCTCCTGCCTCAGCCTCCTGAGTAGCTGGGACTACAGGCATGCGCCACCACGCCCGGCTAATTTATATATATATATATATATTAGTTGGCCAATTAATTTCTTTCTATTTTTATGGTAGAGACGGGGTCTCGATCAGGCTGGTTTTGAACTCCTGACCTTGAGCAATCTGCCCGCCTCGGCCTCCCAGAGTGCTGGGATGACAGGCGTGAGCCACCTCGCCTGGCCTCACTTTTATCTTTTAAATCAGGCAGTATAGGATGGTATTGAGGGTCGGGGCTGTGTGGGTTCAAATCCTGCTTCTGACCCTTACTCTCTATATGATTGAGGAAAAATTTCCTAACCCCTGGTTTTCTCATTTTATTAATGTTTATCTATTTAATTAATTAATTAATTAATTTTGAGACAGAGTCTCGCTTTGTCGCCCAGGCTAGAGTGAGTGCCGTGGCATCAGCCTCGCTCACAGCAACCTCAGACTCCTGGGCTCCAGCGATCCTCCTGCCTCAGCCTCCTCCCGAGTAGCTGGGACTACAGGCGTGCACCTGTATTTAGTTGGTCAATTGATTTCTTTCTATTTTTAGTAGAGACGGGGTCTCACTCTTGCTCAGGCTGTTCTCGAACTCCTGACATCTAGCGGTCCTCCTGCCTCGGCCTCCCAGAGTGCTGGGATGTCAGGCGTGGGCCACATGCTTTTGAAAACAGTTCACTGGGCTAACAAACTACTCCACCTCCTCCCTACTGCTGGCTTTTATTCAGAATGAAAGGCCGCTTAACCTGAATTTCAAAGCCTTGTAACAGCACATTTGCACGGCCGTTCAGCACAGTAATCATCTTCAGCCGCGGGGAAAATAAAATTACCTGCCAGAGAAACACCCACGGGGCCTGACTCATCTCCAGACCCCAGACAGGCTGATCGCCTGCGCTCATGCTGCTAACCCCTCCGGGTTTACGGTCGCTCAGTTTCTACTGAGACCAAAGAAGAACTCGGGACTACGGACTGCAGAGATGTTTCTGCAAATCACTCAGTAGGCAGGAAGGGGCACTGCAGTCCTATTTAAAAGCGATTTTTCCAATGCAAAGATTTTCTTTTAAACGACCGCATTAGAATTTATCAGCTCGTGAGAGTAACTACGTTAGAGATAGCACCTGTGATCGAAATTCAGTTGTCTAAAAAAAAAAAAAAAAATACTACAGCTTTTAATTCTTTGCTTTTTTTTTTTTTTTTCTTTGAGACAGAGTCTCACTCTGTCGCCCGGGCTAGAGTGAGTCCCCTGGTGTCAGCCTCGCTCACAGCAACCTCAGACTCCTGGGCTCAAGCCATCCTCCTGCCTCAGCCTCCTCCCGAGTAGCTGGGACTACAGGCATGCGCCACCACGCCCGGCTCATTTTATACATATATATTTTTAGTGGTCCGGATAATTTTTTTCTATCTTTTTAGTAGAGACTGGGGGTCTCGATCTTGCTCAGGCTGGTTTCGAACTCATGACCTTGAGTGATCCTCCCGCCTCGGCCTCCCAGAGAGCTAGGAGGACAGGCGTGAGCCTCCGCGCCCGGATCTGCTAATCTTTACGCAGCCCAGAGACTATTAGGTCTTCCGCTAATCATGTTGAATCCACACGCTCTACACAGCCTCTGAGAGGCTCATCCAACCTCCCACACCAGAAACCACGAGTCTAATCTGAGTGGCTTCTAACACAGAACAATAATGTACTATAATTTGAATCTCTTGCATCAATGAAAACAGTTAATTCAATTAAGCAGTGATTATTGAGAGCAAAATTCACTGCAGCTGTAATATTATAAATGTAAAAACCTTTTTTTTTTTTTCTTTTTTGAGGCAGAGTCTCGCTCTGTTGCCCAGGCTAGAGTGAGTGCTGTGGCGTCAGCCTCGCTCACAGCAACCTCAGACTCCTGGGCTCAAGCGATCCTCCTGCCTCAGCCTCCCGAGTAGCTGGGACTACAGGCATGCGCCACCATGCCCGGCTCATTTTTTCTATATATTTTTAGTTGTCCAATTAATTTCTTTCTATTTATAGTAGAGACGGGGTCTCGCTCTTGCTCAGGCTGGTTTCGAACTCCGGACCTTGAGCGATCTTCCCGCCTCGGCCTCCCAGAGTGCTAGGATGACAGGCGTGAGCCACTGTGCCCAGCCGGTGGTGGTAGTTTTTAATATTAAGTAAATATGGCAAATGTTAAGATTTCATAAAATTAGGTTCCATATCTATGTCCTCATTGTTTCTCAATTTTAAAAAATCCCTGATAATTTCTTTAATGGAGCAGGCCAACTTGGGCAAACCGAACCTAGGTACTTTTAGACTGTAACGTTACTGATTTGCTGCAATATTAAGAAAGGGATCGTGGCCGGGTGCAGTGGCTCCCTCACGCCTGTCATCCTAGCACTCTGGGAGGCCGAGGCGGGAAGATCGCTCGAGGTCAGGCGTTCGAGACCAGCCTGAGCAAGAGCGAGACCCCATCTCTACTAAAAATAGAAAGAAATTAATCAGCCAACTAAAAATATATATACAAAAAAATGAGCCGGGCGTGGTGGTGCGTGCCTGTAGTCCCAGCTACTCAGGTGGAGGCTGAGGCAGGAGGATCGCTTGAGACCAGGAGTTGGAGGTTGCTGTGAGCGAGGCTGACACCAGGGGACTCACTCTAGCCCGGGCGACAGAGTGAGACTCTGTCTCAAAAAAAGAAAGAAAAAAAAATTAAACTCGTTTGTCTTCTTCCTCCTAACAAAATCAGGTAAAATAAACTATGCTTATTTTTAGAGGAGAACGGCTCCCAGGAGGGGTGGGGCTCCCAGTCCTCAGCACAGAGATCTGGCTGGCAACCTGGGGACCCCAAGACTGTCGAGACCCCAATTTCTTCTGTTCCGAGGCCTGCACGTCGGGGGAGGCCGACTTGGCCCCTGAGTCGCCTAACGCTGGCCAGGGTGACAAATGACGCTGAGGCACCCAGGGACAGGAATGCCCAGAGCCCTCAACACGACCACCACCAGGAGACCCGCCCAGAGCCCTGACCCTTTGCCACACGGGGCCTCAGTTTCCCCGATTCTGCAACCCAGATAGTGGGCTTCACATCCAAGGGGGCCTCCAGCCTGGCTGCGGGTGGTGACTCGGCCGCCAGCCCTGCCCAGCCCCCAACCCCTGCCCTAATCCTAACCCCTAACCCTGACCCTGCACTGCCCCAAACCCCTGCACTAACCCTAAGCCCTAACCCTGCCCCTGACTTGCCCCCAACCTCTGCACTAACCCTAACCCCTAACCCCTGACCCTGCCCTGCCCCCAACTCCAGCCCTAACCCTAACCTCTAACCCATGACCCTGCACTGCCCCCAAGCCTTGCGCTAACCCTAACCCCTAACACCTGACCCTACCTTGCCCCTAACCCCAGACCTAAACCTAACCCCCAACCCAGCCCTAACCCTAACCCCTAACCCCTGACCCTGCCCTGCCCCAACCCCTGAACTAACCCTATCCCCTAACCCTGACCCTGCCCTGCCCCCAACCCAAGCCCTAACCTTAACCCCTAACCCCTGACCCTGCCCTGCCCCCAACCCCTGAACTAACCCTAACCACTAACCCATGACCCTGCCCTGCCCCAAACCCCTGCACTAACCCTAACCCTGACCCTGCCCCCAACCCCTGCACTAACCCTAACCCTAACCCCTGACCCTGCCCTGCCCCCAACCCCTGCCTTACCCTACCCCTAACCCTGACCCTGACCTACCCTCAACCCCTGAACTAACTCTAACCCCTAACCCTGCCCTGCCCTCAACCCCTGCACTAACCCTAACCCCTAACCCCAGACCCTGCTCTGCCCCCAACCCCGGCACTACCCCTACCTCGGCCCGGCCCCCAACCCCTGCACTAACTCTAACCCCTAACACTGACCCTGCCCTGCCCCCCACCCCTGCACTAACTCTAACCTCTGCCTAAGCCCTGAACCCTAACCACGTCTGTGCCATTAACCCTTAACCCATGCCCCTAACCCCTGCCCGTAACCCCCGGCTCTAACCCCTGCTCCTAACCCTGCCCTGAACCCCTGCCCCTAACCCCTGCCCCTAACCCCTGCCCCTAACCCTGCTCCTAACCCCTGCTCCTAACCCCTGCCCCTAACCCCTGCTCCTAACCCCTGCCCCTAACCCCTGCTCCTAACCCCTGCCCCTAACCCCTGCCCCTAACCCCTGCTCCTAACCCCTGCCCCTAACCCCTGCCCTGCCCCTAACCCCTGCACTAACCATAACCCCTGCCCAGGCCCTGAATCCTAACCACTTCCATGCCCTTAACCCTTAACCCATGCCCCTAACCAGGACCCTGCCCCTAACCCCTGCCTGCCCTCACCCTAACCCCGGGGCTTAACCCTTAACCCCTAACCCTAACCCCAGACCCTTCCAGGAACCCTGGCGAGCTCCCCTGAGGCCTGAGGCTGCACTTACCGCAAAGGCAGGAACCGCAGGGGGCGGCCACACCCTCCCTCCCCCGCCCCTTCCTCTCCCTCCCTCCCCCTCCCTCCCCGCCCCTCCCTCCTTCACCGCTTCCTCCCGCCCCTCCCCCCGTGGCCGCGCCAGACAGGCGGGGAGCCGCGTCTATGCAGCCCCAACCCTCCACACTTTCCTTCCCACCCGGGTCCCAGCGCCCCGACGGTGCGGACGCGCGCTTCCTCGGTTTCCGCGTCTCCACCTGCATCCAGTCCTTGGAGTTTACTGCAGCGCCGATTCCGATTCCGGTGTAGATGCCGCGGATCCGGGGTTGCATCGCCCCCGCCCCTGCCCCAGGACGCGGCAGCCCGGACAGGTGCGCGCACCTGACACCTGCCAGGTTGGCTGCAGGTGGGGAAGCGCCTGGCTGCAGACAGGCGGTTAATGCAGAACTTGGGCTTGGTAGAGGCTGGGGAGGCTGGGGAGGCCGGACCTTGCGGATTGACAGGTGCAGTTGCGCCCCACCCCTGCCCGACTCGCCCCGCCCCTCCCAGCTCGCCCCTCCCCTCCCAGCTCGCCCCGCCCCTCCCAGCTCGCCCCGCCCCTCCCAACTCGCCCCGCCCCCTCCCAGCTCACCCCGCCCCCTCCCAGCTCACCCCACCCCATCCCAGCTCACCCCGCCCCTCCAAGCTCACCCCACCCCCTCCAAGCTCACCCCGCCCCCTCCAAGCTCACCCCACCCCTCCAAGCTCACCCCGCCCCCTCCAAGCTCACCCCGCCCCTCCAAGCTCACCCCGCCCCTCCCAGCTCACCCCGCCCCCTCCAAGCTCACCCCACCCCTCCAAGCTCACCCCGCCCCTCCAAGCTCACCCCACCCCCTCCAAGCTCACCCCGCCCCTCCAAGCTCACCCCACCCCCTCCAAGCTCACCCCGCCCCCTCCAAGCTCACCCCGCCCCCTCCAAGCTCACCCCACCCCTCCCAGCTCACCCCGCCCCCTCCAAGCTCACCCCACCCCTCCAAGCTCACCCCACCCCCTCCAAGCTCACCCCACCCTTCCAAGCTCACCCCACCCCCTCCAAGCTCACCCCGCCCCTCCAAGCTCACCCCACCCCCTCCAAGCTCACCCCACCCCTCCAAGCTCACCCCGCCCCTCCAAGCTCACCCCACCCCTCCAAGCTCACCCCACCCCTCCAAGCTCACCCCACCCCTCCCAGCTCACCCCGCCCCCTCCAAGCTCACCCCACCCCTCCAAGCTCACCCCACCCCTCCAAGCTCACCCCACCCCCTCCAAGCTCACCCCACCCTTCCAAGCTCACCCCGCCCCCTCCAAGCTCACCCCGCCCCTCCAAGCTCACCCCGCCCCTCCAAGTTCACCCCGCCCCCTCCAAGCTCACCCCGCCCCCTCCAAGCTCACCCCCCCTTCCAAGCTCACCCCGCCCCTCCAAGCTCACCCCGCCCCTCCAAGCTCACCCCGCCCCCTCCAAGCTCACCCACCCCCTCCAAGCTCACCCCGCCCCTCCAAGCTCACCCCGCCCCTCCTAGCTCACCCCGCCCCCTCCAAGCTCACCCCGCCCCCTCCAAGCTCACCCCGCCCCCTCCAAGCTCACCCCGCCCCTCCTAGCTCACCCCGCCCCTCCAAGCTCACCCCGCCCCCTCCAAGCTCACCCACCCCCTCCAAGCTCACCCCGCCCCTCCAAGCTCACCCCGCCCCTCCAAGCTCACCCCGCCCCTCCAAGCTCACCCCGCCCCTCCTAGCTCACCCCGCCCCTCCAAGCTCACCCCGCCCCCTCCAAGCTCACCCACCCCCTCCAAGCTCACCCCGCCCCTCCAAGCTCACCCCGCCCCTCCAAGTTCACCCCGCCCCCTCCAAGCTCACCCCGCCCCCTCCAAGCTCACCCCACCCCTCCAAGTTCACCCCGCCCCTCCAAGCTCACCCCGCCCCTCCAAGCTCACCCCGCCCCCTCCAAGCTCACCCCGCCCCCTCCAAGCTCACCCCCCCTTCCAAGCTCACCCCCCCTTCCAAGCTCACCCCACCCCCTCCAAGCTCACCCCGCCCCTCCAAGCTCACCCCACCCCCTCCAAGCTCACCCCACCCCTCCAAGCTCACCCCACCCCTCCAAGTTCACCCCACCCCTCCAAGCTCACCCCCCCTTCCAAGCTCACCCCACCCCCTCCAAGTTCACCCCGCCCCTCCAAGCTCACCCCGCCCCTCCAAGCTCACCCCGCCCCCTCCAAGTTCACCCCGCCCCCTCCAAGCTCACCCCGCCCCTCCAAGCTCACCCCGCCCCTCCAAGCTCACCCCGCCCCCTCCAAGTTCACCCCGCCCCTCCTAGCTCACCCCGCCCCTCCAAGCTCACCCCGCCCCTCCTAGCTCACCCCACCCCCTCCAAGCTCACCCCGCCCCTCCAAGCTCACCCCGCCCCTCCCAGCTCACCCCACCCCTCCAAGCTCACCCCGCCCCCTCCAAGCTCACCCCACCCCCTCCAAGCTCACCCCGCCCCCTCCAAGCTCACCCCGCCCCTCCAAGCTCACCCCGCCCCTCCAAGCTCACCCCACCCCCTCCAAGCTCACCCCACCCCCTCCAAGCTCACCCCGCCCCTCCAAGCTCACCCCGCCCCTCCAAGTTCACCCCACCCCTCCTAGCTCACCCCGCCCCTCCAAGCTCACCCCACCCCCTCCAAGCTCACCCCGCCCCTCCAAGTTCACCCCGCCCCCTCCAAGCTCACCCCGCCCCCTCCAAGCTCACCCCGCCCCCTCCAAGTTCACCCCGCCCCCTCCAAGCTCACCCCGCCCCCTCCAAGCTCACCCCGCCCCCTCCAAGCTCACCCCGCCCCTCCAAGCTCACCCCGCCCCCTCCAAGCTCACCCCGCCCCTCCAAGCTCACCCCACCCCTCCAAGCTCACCCCACCCCCTCCAAGCTCACCCCGCCCCTCCAAGTTCACCCCGCCCCTCCAAGCTCACCCCGCCCCTCCTAGCTCACCCCGCCCCCTCCAAGCTCACCCCGCCCCCTCCAAGCTCACCCCGCCCCCTCCAAGCTCACCCCGCCCCCTCCAAGCTCACCCTGCCCCTCCAAGCTCACCCCGCCCCCTCCAAGCTCACCCCACCCCTCCAAGCTCACCCCACCCCTCCAAGCTCACCCCGCCCCTCCAAGCTCACCCCACCCCCTCCAAGCTCACCCCACCCCTCCAAGCTCACCCCACCCCCTCCAAGCTCACCCCGCCCCTCCAAGCTCACCCCGCCCCCTCCAAGCTCACCCCACCCCTCCAAGCTCACCCCACCCCCTCCAAGTTCACCCCGCCCCCTCCAAGCTCACCCCACCCCTCCAAGCTCACCCCACCCCCTCCAAGCTCACCCCGCCCCTCCAAGCTCACCCCACCCCCTCCAAGCTCACCCCACCCCTCCAAGCTCACCCCACCCCCTCCAAGCTCACCCCGCCCCTCCAAGTTCACCCCACCCCTCCAAGCTCACCCCGCCCCTCCAAGCTCACCCCGCCCCTCCAAGCTCACCCCGCCCCTCCAAGCTCACCCCGCCCCTCCAAGCTCACCCCACCCCCTCCTAGCTCACCCCACCCCCTCCAAGCTCACCCCGCCCCTCCAAGCTCACCCCACCCCCTTCCAAGCTCACCCCACCCCCTCCAAGCTCACCCCGCCCCTCCCAGCTCACCCCGCCCCTCCAAGCTCACCCCACCCCCTCCTAGCTCACCCCGCCCCCTCCAAGCTCACCCCACCCCCTCCTAGCTCACCCCACCCCTCCAAGCTCACCCCACCCCTCCAAGCTCACCCCACCCCTCCAAGCTCACCCCACCCCTCCAAGCTCACCATGCCCCCCCCAATTCACCCCTCCACGCCAGGTTCGCCCCTCCTCCTCCAAGCTCACCTCTCCGCTCCACGTTCACTCCTCCCTCTCCAGGTTCATCCCTCCCCCCGTCTCCTATAAGGATGAGGCCAGAGCTGAAGGATGGAAGAGGCTGGGCCGGGGCCTCAGGAGCTGGTTGTCTGCAAAATAATTAACCACAAGCAGCTGTTCTGCCACTTACTCCCCCCAAGGCCTCTATGAAGGCCAGGGCTCAGGCCGGGCGCGGTGGTGGCTCACACCTGTCGTCCCAGCACTCTGGGAGGCTGAGGCGGGAGGATTGCTCGAGGTCAGGAGTTGGAGACCAGCCTGAGCAAGAGCAAGACCCCGTCTCTACTAAAAACAGAAAGACATTAATTGGCCAAATAAAAATATATAGAAAAAAAAAAAAAGTGAACCGGGCATGGTGGTGGTGCATGTCTGTAGTCCCAGCTACTCGGGAGGGAGGCTGAGGCAGGAGGATGGCTTGAGCCCAGGAGTTGGAGGCTGCTGTGAGCGAGGCTGACGCCACGGCACTCACTCTAGCCTGGGTGAAAAGAGTGAGACTCTGTCTCAAATAAATAAATAAATAATTAAAACATGCTTTTTTGAGTCTCGCTGAGTTTGCACGTGTGCCAACAGAGTCCTGCTGGTCACCGTTTTGACGCATTTTTTTTTGTTGTTGTTGTTTATTTTTATCAGGGGGGAGAGGCACACGCACGCACAGGCTTGCAGAGGGCCCAGACCAGCTGGGCTTAGCTCCATGCTGGCTCTGCCCATTTCCCCTTGGCACGCCAATAAGTCCCAGTGTGGAGCTTTGGTCATCTCCGGGGTGGGCTGAGGATGCCTAACTAATACATGCGTGTGCACATCCTCAGCTCGTATCAAGCATCCCGACAAGTTTTTTTTTTTTTGAGACAGAGTCTCACTCTGTCGCCCAGGCTAGAGTGAGTGCTGAGGCGTCAGCCTCGCTCACAGCAACCTCAGACTCCTGGGCTCAAGCGATCCTCCTGCCTCAGCCTCCTCCCGAGTAGCTGGGGCCACAGGCATGCGCCACCATGCCCAGCTAATTTTTTCTCTATATATTTTTAGTTGGCCAATTACTTTCTTTCTATTTTTAGTAGAGACAGGGTCTCGCTCTTGCTCAGGCTGGTTTTGAACTCCTGACCTCGAGCCATCCTCCCACCTCGGCCTCCCAGAGTGCTAGGATGACAGGCGTGAGCCACCGCGCCCGACCTCCTGAGAAATTTTGATGGTAAATATAATCTCATGGTATTTGCACATGGAGATCTTAATTTTTCTTCTTCCTTGTCCCGGGGTTTCAACGGATTGGGAAAGAAGAGCCACGATGATTTGAGGATATGTGATTTATTCAGCATTTTGTTCTCAGCACAGTTAACGCGTGCCTAAGGTTCACCCCCATTTAGAGGGTTTTTTCTCAAAAAAAAAAAAAAAACTTCCTCAAATTGTATAATGATTTTGCCGTCTCATTGGCAACATCTGAGTTAATGAGATGAATAATCTAAAAAACAACACAGAAAAGCAAACAAACAAACAAAAAAACCCCACACACAACCAGATTGTCGTTTTATTAATAACATTTATGCAGTGGCATATGCTACTGCAGAAAATCAGAAATTCATAACACACAGATTTGCACTGGAAATACACACACAAAAAAAACCGTTTGAGAGCCAAGAGGTCAGGCTGATAGCACCACAAAATGTTTTATTTTTTTTGCTCAGGGTCTGAGCAGGCGTGTGATGTCCAGGAAGAATAAAAACACCTGTGCAAGGCTGAGACTGGACAGCCCAAGATCGTGCAAACGCACCCCAGCACCATGTCCTGTCCGTCCGACAACAGAAACCCACGGCACGGGTCCTCCGGGGGGCCTGGGGGCCAACACGAGGCACAGCAGAGCAGAAAACATGCGCCCCAGACCCTTCTTGCTTTTAACCTTTTAGCCAGGACAAACGACAGCAAAGTAGCAACCACCGAGGCGTTTTTGTTTGTTTGGTTTTTTTGTTCCTTCTTCTCGCCGGAACGCAAGATATAAAAGGTTAATAAAACACACGCAGGGCTTTTTTTTTTTTTTTTTTATCAGCGAGCAAGTCAGAGAAACGGGAGGCAGAGACTTGACCCAAATATCACCCACGTACGTGAGTCGTCCAAGTGATCTGATCCCTAAGGGGAATTATAAAATGAGTGAAATGAGCAATTCTGCACCAGAGGGGGCAATATCATCTCCACATGGCTCAGCACTTTCCATTCACAGGTGTGTGATCATCCAGAGAGGGACTGGCATCGATCGGACAACCCACCAGTAGGGGGGTGAAGGGCAGAAAGAAAGGGGTGACGAACACTGCCAGGCTTTCCTCTCTCCCCTACCGTGTTTCCCCCCAAAATAAGACCGGGTCTTCTATTTATCTTTCCTCAAGCAGACACCCCAGGGCTTATTTTCAGGTGATGTGTAATTTTTTTTTTTTTAAGTGCGGTACAACCGTCTGCATCGATTCAAACAGAGTGAAGTCGTCTTCTTCTGGAACACCATCCTCACTCTCCAGACCCCGAATCCCATCCTGAATGTCTTGCGACTCTGTTTCCCTTAGAGCCACCGGCCCCGATCTCTCCTGTGGAGCACTAGAGCTCTCACGGGGCGGATGAGAAGGGCTGCTCGTGTTCTTTCCCGCTCCTCGACGACACGCATGGGTTGTGCAGATGCGCTGCGCAGCCACGCCCGTCACTAGGGCTGATTTTCATAGCCACGCCCACCACCAGGGCTTATTTTCATTGCCACGCCCACCACCAGGACTGATTTTCATAGCCACGCCCATCACTAGGGCTGATTTTCATAGCCACACCCACCACCAGGGCTGATTTTCATAGCCACGCCCATCACCAGGGCTGATTTTCATAGCCACGCCCTTCACTAGGGCTGATTTTCAGGGTTGGGCTTCTATTGCGCACATGCTCAGACATCCTGCTGGGGCTTATTTTCGGGGAAACAGGGTACTTCTGGACGTCATGAAGCTGACCCAGAAGTTCCGCCCTGAACTAACCGCCAGAGCGGGTCGTAAGTGGCACCTGGTCGGCTGTCCCCAGTTTCAGACTCTGGGCTCACCCGAATCCATCCTCCTCCGAAAACCTAACTCTGGTCTCCGAACGCTCCATCAGACCTTCCTCTGAGCCTCCTGTTTCTGGGGGCCGGTCCATTCACAGTCTTGCCTCCTGCTGATGCATTGTCACCACTTTTCCCTTCATGCCTGTCCGGAACCACAGCCAGACCCAGGCCCACGCGGAGTGGGGTCTCTCTGCACCCGGTATGAGATTACTTCATAATCCAAGTAGAGGAGATGATTTATTTCCCCCCCTCTCTACCTGCTGCTCTTGAGATATTGCCACCATCGTCTCACCTACTCTTGCTAAATCTGCCACTCACCCATTGCACAGTTCGTTCATTCACTCATTCGTGGCCCCCCCCCCCCGGAGCGCTCACTACCTGCGAGGCGCTCTTGAAAAATGTCAGGCGTGGCTCACGCCAAGGAGCTCACAGCCCTGGAGAGCTGCCCGTGACCTTTCCCGGCTCATTCTTTCCAGCTTCCGGTGCCATCACTTTGGGATGTTCTCAAAGACCTTGAGTCCTGCTAATACAAACCCTGCACCACGCGAACGCTCCGTTATCTGCTGGGCGATCATGGTGACCCACGCCCGAGGAGGAGGAGGAGGAGAACGCACATGCCTTTTGCTCCTGGAAAACGGAACTGTGCCTCCCCCTGGCTAGACAACGAGACCAGGCGTGCTTCTGCCCCGGCAGAAACAAAAGAGAAACAAAAGCGAGCCACACGCGCACACCACACAGAAACTCGTGAAGCCGATGCTTGAAGAACGCTAAATTATTTTTAAAGCCACCTCGCGTGTGGCCTTCGTCATGTGCTGGGATGGCAGAAATAATTGCCTGAGCTACCACCAGAAAAGAACCCCCTGCAAGAGAAATCCCTGAAACTCTGCCCCTGCCTGCCCTGGGACAGGCAGCAGAGGAGAGCCAGTGTGCATTTTGTCCACTCTGATTCCTGACCTACTTTGTGTTCCCATGAATCGCTTACTTTGCTGGAACCCTAACAAAATGAAAAACCCTAACGGCTAGCAAAGCTGACGGGCTTGCCTATCAGTGCCGGACTGGGCAGGGCCGGGAGTGGCAGGCAGGCGTGGTGGCGTTCTAAGCTGAACTAAAAGGCCACGGTGCATCGACCTGGTTCCCCAGGTTCCCTCGCCAGGGAGGAATGTCTCCTCCGTGTGGCGGGAGCCGCTCGTGGGCAAAAGACATCTCCCCGGGCCTCACTGGGGGGCGTCAGTAACATGCTCTGAAAGATTGCCAGGCCCTGGGTTTCTGTCCCTCCCTTTGTAGCAGGGAGGCCTCCGTGCCCCGGGCCTCCCAGCAGAGGCCGGAGGTTTCTGGCAGGATTTGCAGGGAAGTGCCCCACGGCATCTAAAGACACTGAGGGTTTTGCAAACGCAAACTGCAGTCAGAGGCCACGGAGCGCAGGGTGCTGATGAAAACTACGGGCAAGTATGTACGTCGAGCTAATTAGAATTATTTTGGAGACAGAGTCTCGCTCTGTCGCCCGGGCTAGAGTGCCGTGGTGTCAGCCTCGCTCACAGCTACCAACCTCCAACTCCTGGCCTCAAGAGATCCTCCTTCCTCAGCCTCCTGAGTAGCTGGGACTACAGGCATGCGCCACCATGCCCGGCTAATTTTTTCTCTATATATTTTTAGTTGGCCGATTCATTCATTTCTATTTCTAGTAGAGACGGGGTCTCGCTCTTGCTCAGGCTGGTCTTGAACTCCTGAGCTTGATCGATCCTCCCGCCTCGGCCTCCCAGAGTGCTGGGATGACAGGCATGAGCCACTGCACCCGGCCGGATTAGCAGAATTATTATTATTGTTTTATTATATATTTTAAAATTTCTAATAATATCTGTTATTTTTCTTTCTTTCTTTCTTTTTGGCCCTTCTTCAGGAGCTATTTCAAGTTAGAATTAGCAGAATTTTCAAAGGAATCCGGGTGTCAACAATTCCTGCTCTCCCGTCCAGAAACCCAGGAAAAGCCCAAGTAGGAGAAATCCGGGGGAGTGGGTGGCAGAGGAAACTGAGGCTCCTGCACTCGCTCGGTCTCTCTGGGACCTGGTGCATTCCCGGTCCTATAACCGGACTCCCCAGCTCCTGTCCTGCCACCAAAGCTGCTGATTTCCTACCATCAGCCCCGAGGAAGGGGCCACTGACAGCTGCCGACACTAGCAAAATACAGAAATAACCCTACAGAAAATAATCCTACAGAAAATTATCCTACAGAAAATTATCCTACAGAAATAACCCTACAGAAATAACCCTACAGAAAATAATCCTACAGAAAATAATCCTACAGAAAATAATCCTACAGAAAATAACCCTACAGAAATAACCCTACAGAAAATAATCCTACAGAAAATAACCCTACAGAAAATAATCCTACAGAAAATTATCCTACAGAAATAACCCTACAGAAATAACCCTACAGAAATAATCCTACAGAAAATAATCCTACAGAAAATAACCCTACAGAAAATAACCCTACAGAAATAACCCTACAGAAAATAATCCTACAGAAAATTATCCTACAGAAAATAATCCCACAGAAATAATCCTACAGAAAATAATCCCACAGAAATAATCCTACAGAAAATAACCCTACGGAAATAACCCTACAGAAATAACCCTACAGAAAATAACCCTACAGAAATAATCCTACAGAAAATAGCCCTACAGAAATAACCCTACAGAAAATAATCCTACAGAAAATAATCCTACAGAAAATAATCCCACAGAAATAATTCTACAGAAAATAATCCCACAGAAATAACCCTATAGAAAATAATCCTACAGAAAAAATTCTACAGAAATAATGCCAAGAAAATAATCCCACAGAAATAATCCTACAGAAAATAACCCTACGGAAATAACCCTACAGGAATAACCCTACAGAAAATAACCCTACAGAAAATAACCCTACAGGAAATAACCCTACAGGAATAACCCTACAGGAATAACCCTACAGGAATAACCCTACAGGAATAACCCTACAGGAATAACCCTGCTCCGGTTCTCTGGGGCCTCTCGGTGGTTCTCTGCTCCTCCAGGCAGCTCACCTGCCAGCCTACGGGTGTGGCGCCCGCCGTCCTCGACTGTCCCCTTCCCTTTCTATTTCTCTTTTCCTCTTTCCCCTCTGCAAGACCGATACAAAAATACCAGCAATTTCCCCTTTACCCCTCCCTCCCCACCCGGCCCCAGCTTTATATAAAAAAACACCGAGACTCTGGGAAAAACAGAGCAGAGCAAAACTGCACGGGGTGGGGGCCCTGCCCATCACACTTCCGTCCCGTCCTGCAGATCCTCTCGGGCTCTGGCCTCCGGGCTCAGCCTCCTCACTCTGGCACCGAGGCCGGCGTCCCACGCGGGGCAGCCCCTGTCCCTGTCCACGCGGCCCGGGCTGCACCTGCCCGCGGCCGCCACCTTGCAGCTGCGCAGAGCCTGGGCCTGCAGAGCATCCTCCTCCTCCTCCTCCTCCTTGGGGGGCTGTTTCTTCCTCCTCCTCCTCCTCCTCCTCTCCTGGCACTGCCTGGTGGCCACACAAGCCACCAGGGCCACCAGGAGCAGGAGCATGGCTGCGGCCAGGGCCCCGCCGAGGGACGCGCCCGCCTGGGCCAGGGAGGTGGCGGCCGCCGCCGGCTCGGGCCCCTCCAGGCTCAGGGACTTCATGTTGGTGCCGTTCCTGACTCGGTCGCCCTCGTTGTCATACACCAGTGGGTCGTCCAGGTCCCTCCGGGGCCGCCGCCGCCCCAGGGGGACCCCGAGAGAGCGCTGGACACGGGGCCCCGGGACGCTGTCCGGCCCGATGACATAGATCACTTGCAGGTACCACTCGTGCCCGGCCTCCACCTGCGGGAGGAGGGAGACGGGACAGAGACCGGAACTCGTCACCAGCGCCCAGACATCTCCGGAGAGGAAGGGACACGGGGACACGGCCGCTGCCCGGGATTCGCGGGGACGGATACATCGGTGGCAAGAAAAGCATCAGGGACGCTTCGTGTTGGCCGGGCGCGGCGGTGGCTCACGCCTGTCGTCCCCGGCACTCTGGGAGGCCGAGGCGGGAGGATCACTCGAGGTCAGGAGTTGGAGACCGGCCTGAGCAAGAGCGAGACCCCCGTCTCTACTAAAAAATAGAAACAAATTAACTGGGCAACTAATATATATATAGAAAAAAAAATTAGCCGGGCATGGTGGTGGCGCATGCCTGTAGTCCCAGCTGCTCTGGGGGAGGCTGAGGCAGGAGGATCGCTTGAGCCTAGGAGTCAGAGGTTGCTGTGAGCGAG